>NW_028301577.1:21067500-21342500 GCF_042242905.1 Orbicella faveolata | reverse complement strand
TTTGTGTACCATGCACTCGTAACGAGTTATTGCAACAAGTTCCAATAATACGCTATCAGCAGGATGGAGACTGAACGACTACAATACTGTTACGATTCAGAGCTTGAAAACTAACGGGGAAACATTCTCTTTTGGAATTTATAGTAGCTCATTTGAAACCACGAACATCTTTCTAGTTCCGACCCTCTTTATGTTGCACAATGTTCTCGGCAAGTAACGTATCGTCACCTGCCAACCTGTGGACGCTATATATTTCAGATGAGCGTGGAAAACTTTTGCCGAAACCAATGTAAGTGAGCGATTGTTCTAATTCTCCCGGTGACCTTGGCGGCATCAACGTCGTCCCCAGGGTCTTCTCCACTCTTCGAGGAGAAATCCCCGCGGACGAGGTTGTGGCGAGAGCGGCCGCGTCGGCTACATTTGTACACGTGAAGTTTCTAAGCCATTCCGCTGACGAAAACCGCGGGCTCCGCAATACCCAGCTTTCCTCTATCGGCTGAAACTAGCTCCCACAGAACGGTACAGAACTACTTTAGAAAAGGTCTCGGCTTGCAAATAATAACGCATACCTGTGGAAACCTGATGGTGATATTGATCTCCTGTAGTACGCTATCGCTTGTTTTAGGAAGAGATCTCCATTCACGCTTCACGCCGGCTCCCATTACACTCTCTATGCTCAATGTAGTGTTACTCAAAGGATCGCAAGCCGAACAGTCTTCGCTTTGCAACCACCTTGTCTGGTTTGACCCACCTGCAATTGAGAGTTGAAATAAGGAAAACATGAGTCATAGTATTAGTCCCCTAGTGATAATGGGAGCAAACTCGTAAAACGATCCCAAAGGTTACAGGAAGCAAAAACATTTCGCTCTTTCCAAAATCACAGCCGAAAAATGAATGTGAAGAAGAATGCAAGCTGAGCCAAGATGCGAAGATGGATATGAGAAGAAACAAACTTCGTGGTGCCCACGACTCCTCCGCGCGTAACTCGCACATGTTGACCCCTTCACGCGTGGGACTCGATGTACAACGCGTGTCGATCTACGACATCGATCACAGCAGGAGTTACTTATCATCCGCCGTCCGATAAAATTTACATTTACCGTGTACGTTTTCTACCTTATATCGTGTTTAATATACTTAGCCTTGGACCTGGCGTTTGACCTACAATCTTGTAATCTTGGTGAATTCAAACTGAAACATTGAGATTACCCATGGTTTCAGCGCGAACGGATCGTCGATTCATGGGGGAGGGGGGGGGGCGGACATTTTTGTATTTCAACAAAGATATATGATGGTCTAATGTTATATTGAAATGACCCACGGCTAACCCAAAACGAAGAATTTGAGAGTGGGCGGATGACCCAGACTGAGACGTTCTCTTTAATTTCAACTTGTTGACAATTCATTCTCTTGCATGGTGTTGTTGATACAACTGCGTGACGATCGCTTCCTTTTCCGTAATGGATTTTTCTTGAGGTTTTCCTTCTAGTTTGCACTTCCACAACTAGTTGAACGACTACTAGTAAGGCGAGTTCAGGTAACGTCTTAATTTAGCCAAAAAAAAAAGGATTTTACACACTAAATTACCACCGATATCTTAATCTGCCTTGTGACTATTAACGTACGTGGAGACCCCTTCGTTTTCGCTTAGGCGTGGTTTTGCTGAAGCGGGGATAGCTCATCCCACTTGACGTATTATTTTGTCTTGAAATTCAATTTACAAGTCAACGATTTGGAATTCAAATAATTTTGACTCAGTCAGATTGCAGTATTTGACAGAGAACAGTGTACAGTGTATCCTGACCTCCCAGGGGACGGGGGCACTCTGTAAATCACTGGGTAGGGGTGTGCCGCTGGGACACGGATACCCTTACCAGGACATATACTAGACCATGTTCCGCTTGATTTTGCAATCCTATTCTAGACTAGGCATCAAAAACCTCTACCCCATCCCAGACTAGCTATTTTCCATGCAAACACTTTATCACTATCATAAACCAACATACCCTAACTAAACCAATATCTTACACAGTCACCTTGGAGTTTTATTAAACCCTGGGTAAAGACCCTGTCCTATATTAAATTATTTACCCACTGGTCACTTTTTCCGGTACATTATACCCTATTCTTGACCAAACTTGTCTGATTTCTGAACCCTTGAAATGTAGCTATCCCAGACTAAACTGCCTGAACATCATATCGGACATACCCATAGAGCTTTAATATACATAGGATTCCCCCCCCCCCCCGGCCTCCTGCCCGGGTATCCCAGTCTCTTCTAATGATTACAACACCTATCGATCACGCACGTTGCTGTCAGCGCTATCAAACCCTCAGCGAATTCGATCGCCTCGTGTCGCAACGTTCACCGAAAAATGACGCAAAAAGTAGCTTAAAGGTTAGCTCTTCGGAAATGTTAACACTGTATCGTCAATAAACAATTTATAAAATTCCTCAGTTTTGCGTCACGCGAGATATAAAATTAAAAATTTCCTTGCCAAGTTGTTCTTTTATCACAAAATGACCAGAATGACGAAACTCATTAAAATGACCCCGCGAAAAAAAGGTCGACAGTCGTTCTGAACTATTTTCATCTTCCAATTTTAATATACAGTTTCGCTGAAAAGTTGAAGAACGCTTATCCTCTAGCGAAAACAACTCAATCGAAGGTCAGATTACTGACTAATTTCCATGTCAATGTCAATTTGTCGGTTCCTCTGGAATAATCGGTTGCGTTAATATCAAAACTTTAAAATTTCTCCTTTCTCCCAGACCGAGGGACAGAGGAAAGTTTTGTAAAACGATCGAAAACAATTGCATCTGTAAGAGAAGATGAAAGAGCTCTTTCATCCCGTTTTCTTCGAGCTTTCGCAGCCAGTTTTAACCCCGATTAAGCAGGTTTAGTCTGTGCGAGGATTAGCGTTGCATGTGCTGCTTTTACTCTTACATGCCTAGTTTGTTAAGTAACGTGAGAAAAAAAAAACGTAAATGCTTTGTACGGTAAATGAAGGGCAAGTTTTGTGTCACAGGAAGTTTTATATCATCACTTTGTTAAGTTATAAAACAACTCTTTGTTTAACGCGAATATAGAGCTAAGACTTTTTTGAAGAAACAACAACGATTCCTACCTTCGCTTGCTGAAGCACACCGAGTCATTGAATCTTGTTTGTTTTGGAACATTCCGACACCACACGACAAACTCGTTTCCAAAACGACTTTATCACCGATTTTGAAGCTTGGCGGCTCCAAGGGAAGGCCTCCGTTTGCTCTTCGTTCGCTGCTCAACAAAATCAACATGACACACGTGAAAACAAATTGTCCCGCCGCACTCCAACGCGGCAAATCGTCGATCGGCATTCTTCCTGCCTCCTGCCGTTATCCCACACAAACAACTTTTTGAATACAATCGAACGCTACGATCGCTTTCTTTTAGAACTTATCGCCTAAAAGATGGTCAGTGCTACGAGTGTACGCAATCACGTCCCTTGTTTATGTTGGAGATTGGAGATCTCTGGTTCCCGCCGGCTCTATGTTGGTATTTTAACCTTCACACCGAGATGAAAGCTGTCTCAGATAACCACTTCCGGTTATGTCACGTCTTCCGGTCGCGCGGCGATCCCACTCTTAAACTTAAATAATTCTGCCAGGATACAGTTTTCAGCCAGCAAATTCTGCCAAAATAAGAAAAAGAAGAAACGTAAAGAAGACATTTGCACGAGCTTTTCCATTTGAAAGTCAGTGGTAGTTCTAGAGTAAAGTCTTGCACTCATAGACCTGCAACACCTTCACATTCTTTTGCTCAGAACATATTTTAAGATCAGCTGACCAAATCGCACAAAGAGCGTCAGAGTTATCAAGTTCCTATAAAATGGCATCTCCAAGTGAAGATAACTGGTTCAGTGGACAAAAGTGTTTCTGTCATTTGCACTGAAAAAGGGTACAGTTAAGCAAGAGCACAGAACGGCTGCAAAAGATGTCAAGAAAGATGGATGAGAGGTACTTAAAAACAAGAATTTTAACCGAAACGCACTAATCGTGGGGAACTCTCAAATGCCCTAGCTACCCCATCCCGGCCTCCTAAATATGTCATTATGTACTGATTGCATTCCAGGTTAAAGCCCTGAATTGAAATCGATGCTAAAACAACCATTAGATTATGACTGAAGATTGATGTTAGCAACGTTAGGGGGTAATTCATCAGTTGGGATAATAGGACCGTAAAATACTGAGCCCGCAAACAAAGCAAATATGAGAGATTTCAAAGCATCCTCAAACATCGTGAAGATTTCTAAGGATTTTCACAGAACGTAGGGGGTGAGATTTCCTTGAGTTAGAAGGGCGTGACTCGTGAAAGGAAAGCCGGAAATGTACCAACCCATTGAGGATAACCGCAACCAATAACTCGAAACATCCTCTCTTGACCCTGAACAACAAACAACGTGAGCATGAGTAGCTGGTCGATCGGAGTCAATTTTACGACCGTGTAGAAAAAATTTACTATTTACTATATATTTTTTCCTGTTGAAGGCTGAAATCAGTCTTCGTTCGTGGGTCAGATCGTAACTGCTAATATTGTACGTGAGATGAAAATGGCCACACGAAACATGACCGGAACAAGTGCACGCGTGTTTTGCTTCTCGGTCGACGAGTTTAGGAAAAAGTTTAGCAAAAATGCAATTGACAGTTTCTGAAGCAGAGCTATTGAAGTGTCCTTTTCAGTAGTTTTGGAACAAAAATAATGCAAGAAAATATGCTATCAACCAGAAATTTCTTTAGACTTGCATCAAACGAAGGAACAGCTGCAGGACCACAGAAAGCCTTTTCATATTGGCCGTTGCGACAAAAATAGCGTTATCTACATGTGAGCCATCAGAGCCGTAACCGATGTACATGATGTAAGCCCCATTCTCGTTGTTGAGCCTGTAAGTAGCATCCAGCGGTAAGCATGAAATTGAGGCCGACAGTTATTGATTTTTTTTTCAGTTTCCCGCGCGAAGCACATGCCCGTTAGAAGCCTCGATCAACATGGCGGACAAAGTAGACTCCAAAGAGCCAAAATCTGAGGCCAAAGTAAGGAAAAAGGTTGAATGAAATCACCTTGATTCGCTCTACAAGACCCTGAGAGGCTTGTAAACACCACCAAGACCTTTACAGCTGATGTGCTTCTCGTTTGTTTGATGATTATGTTCTAGGATTTAGAGTCAAACAATGCAGAACCTGATTCGGAGAAAGACAAAAAGAACGGGCAAAAAGACGAAGAGGAGGAATCCAGCGAAGGAGAAGAGCTCACAGGTAGTTTTATTTCGATTACAGAGGGTTGGTTTGGTTTCTGCTCTGGGATAAACGTGTTCTGTCTCTTTCTAACAGCTTACAATGACTGAAAATTACTTCTGTAGTCGATAGTAAACATTAGGTTAATTAATTATCTCGCAGACAAGCGCTTGAAATTAAGCTTCATATTTTGTGGTAGAGAGAGCTAAGTGTACGGTTCTCGTATCAACTGCCCATCACTAGATACACATATTTTGTTGCTTGATTCTCAAACTTTGCATTCTAACACAACATAATGTCCAGTCGCCAATCAGTTAAGTTTGTTGTAAGTCAAATCGTTATTTATGCATCATGGTCCCAATGTGTGCTCTTCTGCTAATGCCCGTATTTCCAGCAGTGATTATTATGTAACTTCTCCCTACTATGTTGATGCATATTGAGATAAATTAAAGCCAGTTTGAGCCCTGTCTGCTGCTCTTGTAGAGCCTTTGACATACTTGTAGCATAAGAAGATTAACTATTACCAGACAAAAATAGCACTTCAGGGCTGGGTTGTTCAAAGCTTAAGGCCGATTAAGCTAACCCAGGATTAATGAGAATTTGGATTTGAGTTTTGCGACTTTTAGGTTCCATTTTCTGTTTGTATTGTTTGCCCTTCAGTTTTGAGTTTGAATAATTTCAAACTACACAAAAAATAAGCAGTAAATAACATTTTTCTACAAGAAAAATTCATAGTGTGGTTAACTTTTAATCCTGGTTTAGCGCTAATTGGTTTTTGAACAACCTGGCCGTGTTGTGTAACAATAGGGTAACCAGGTGATACCACAAAATCCAAAATAGTAGCGCATGGGACAAGGATGCAACAATGCATTGAATTTTTGAAATATCGTGATATTTTGTCGTAGAAACAAATAAGCATAGTAAAAATCAACTCCTGATAACATTTGTGATGGGTTAGCCTGACTATCAATTGTTTCAGCAGTAGGTGAATGAGGGACACATAATAACGGCATTATTCTTAATGTATCCTTGATTGAAATCTATAATGAATAAATCATAATAATTAAAAGTATAATATCTGTTTACATCATGCATATTGGTGTGAGACACAGAATAATGCAACAAAAATGATCTACAATTCACCACATGTCATGTTATTCATCATTCACTATTTCACGTCGTACCGAGTTCATGCAAATAAACACTCATGACTTCAACTGCTTTTTGTGTGGTCTTAACTGGAAGATGGTGTCTTTTCTTAAGCACCATATCTTTGAAATTGAATATTTATCAAGGCAACAGGGGTTTCATTAACGTTTTCAGCAGAAGGGCAACTGGTTTTCCCAGGCAGGCAAAAGTTTTTGAAGTGAACTTCTCTATAACAAAAACCTTTCCTCTGCATGGTCAAACAAGGCGGGCAAAATCTTCATCACAGCCAGTCAATTTTCCTAGTGCCTGGCCCTTAATGAAACCTCTGGCCCAAACTAAGGCTCTGACACTGATAGACAAACCGTAGTCCGCCAGCCTCTAGTTTGTATGTGCTATGTTACAAGGGCTTTGCTTGGATAATTATAATGTTATTGTTGATTCTTCTATTGCTAGGACTTTACGACAAGCCAGTTGTTATTGAAGGAAAAAGAGCAAGAAAGTCCACAGAGTTTCTAGTAAATCAAACCACTCCTGCGATTAACAAAGAGGTTAAACCTCTATTATTTGAGGTAAAAATAAGCATTAAATGGTTGTACATAAATTTAAGTGGTACACCAGGCCAGATTTTGAAATGCAAAAGAAAGTCACAGAGGAGGAATTTAGTTTGAATGCTAGGACTGAGCTGTAAGATACTCAAGACAAGTCTCTCTCTTCCAAGATAGTGCACTGTCCTAGGTTTTAAAGAGTATTATTATCCCTAACTTAAAGGTAGAGTTTGAGATTGCCCTTAGTGAAATGTGACAGAGAGGAAATCATATAAGGATCATATCAGAATTTTATAATGGTTATTAAAGGCAATTTAACTTAACTTGGTTTTCAATAATCAGGCCTTGCGCACATGGTTGCCTTTCTGTATGCTTTTATCAAATACAAATAAAGTTGATCGTGTGGTACTTGCACCAAAACAAAATGTAGCTTGTCTGTTTCAATGGCAAATGACATTCATTTGACTTTGGTTTTTTTCAGGGCAAAGGAGATTCATTAGGGTTGATTGAAAGAAGTAAGTATTTGACTGCTGACTGACTCACACAATGGTAGACATATACATGTAAATCATACTTAAGACACCTGATAACTTGTCAAAGATCTGTTCCACTCATCCTTTTGTGAAAACAGCGCTATTGTAGCAGTTTATTCATGACGCACGTGCTAATACTTTTCTGTTACTTAGAGCGAAAAAACTAGCAATAGAAATTTAGATGTCACTCATTTGTGGCATATTACATGTGCATATATAATCTGTACTATGTTCACTAGACGAGATGGTCAGGACGTAATACAGCATGCAAAGAAAGTCATGTCTGCCTAATCCAATAGTAAATTTTATGGTTGGGTTAGTCAATTCGATCCATCCCTTGCCCATAATGAGCAAGTGAAGTTTTTGAGGGTAAAATCTGAGAATACTCAACTTACAGAAGTACTATAAGAGATCAAAAACACATTATTTTAATTTCAGCTTTTAATTGGTTAAGGCTGCCGGACACTAGCCAATTTTTTGTTGTAGAACTGCAGATTTTTTGTTGGGGTCAAATCGGGTTAAAATTTGTTGGGCCATCAGCTTACCGCACACAAGCCGATTTTTTGTCGCAGCTAACCACGTTGAGGCTTGGGGCCTAGTCATCCAAACTCAAGATAGCGCCTATTCCACTGATGTGACTCTCATGACATTTCCTAATTGGTTGAGGTGCTGGTGAGCCCCGACAAATTGTCTTGGTCCACCGCACACTAGCCGACAAGGCCAGACAAGATGTTTTGAGATCTAGCAGTGTCAGATATCGCCCGACAAGCCCCAATCTTTATCTGAATTCACTGCACACTAGCCGACAAGTGAAGATTTTTTGTCGGCTGATGAAAAATCGGCTAGTGTGCGGCGGCCTTTAATCGTGCTAGCAGCAAAATTTTTTTCCAGGCTAGAACACCCTAGTTACAGGTTGCCCAAAGGGCAAGTTGAAAATTATGTGAATTTTTGCACTCTGATAATTATGCACTTTGTGTACCACAAGGCAATAATAAAGACAAATTATTTAATGTCTATTTTTGCCGTCCTACATGCAGCATGCAAAGGAAATTCTGATAGCTTGGGACTGGTGGGCTTTACAGTCAGGCTAGTGCATGGACTGTGTCCTTTACTTGCCTGATGGTTAACTGAAATTTTTGGGAAAAGATCTTTTTTAGGACACCCAAATTTCAGAAGTACTGTTAGAGATCAATTAGGGGTCCAAAGGGAGAGGGTTAGGGGAAATGCCTTGTGGGCTAGTTCATCATACTTACTAACTTGGACATGTATGTATTTTTTTCACTTTATTCCAGCAAATTATGAAATAGGAAGAAGTTCCCCTGGCGAGCTTAAGCCATTACACAAGCTTTTGTATGGAAGAGAAGGGCGGGTATGCTTTGCAGATCAATATGCATGTCTTTATTTTGTTCTTTGGTTATTTGTTTCTCTTTTGTTTTGTTTTCATTTTTGTCTAACTTTTGCTGGAATTACATATCATTAGACGTTCAGTTATCATAATCCAACAAGGTTTTAATGTGCTAGACTTAGCTGGTTCAGGTCACTGTGTTGTGTGTTCTTGGATGAGACACTGGTGGGACAGTCTGGTCTGTCGGAAGGCTTTACCCTACATGTACATAAAATTAAAAGCTGAAAATTAAAAGCTATATTGACCAAAAATAATAGATATAATTATGTCAGTTCAACAAGTGAGAAAGTGTTTGTTTTGTTTTGTTTTGTTTGTTTTTTTTCTCATCAGGTAATGGAAATTAAAAAGAACATTAGGAAATTTAATGGATTTGCTTTTGAAAAGGTATGTCATGTATGCTTGAGTGTGTTTCCCAATCTTATCACAGGGTAGTGCACTGGCGAAAGTGCTCACCTCACACCAATATGGCCCAGATTCGATTCCGGCCCAGTGCCATAATTTTATGTGGGTTGAGTTTGTTGTTGGTTCTTGCCTCGCTTTGAGGGTTTTTCTGCAGGCTCTCCAGTTTTCCTCCTTCCACCAAAACCAACATCTCCAAATTCCAAATTTCCCTCTAAAATTGTAATTTATTTATTTAATTACATTGTTTGGATTTATTATCTTTGCATGTGGATAAGTTGATCTGAATACCTTTTAAAGAAATAGTTGTCACTTTTTATTTCAGGATTCTAAAGAATATGAAGCAAAAAAGCTTGGTGTGGAAAGGTAATGATTATTTGTTTGCTTTCACAACAACTCCATTATTTTATTTCTTTATGCGTTTAATATTTATTAAATTTATTTATTATAAATATTTTATTTTTTACATACCGGTAACTGTATTGTTTAAATATACTGCACTTGTCAGTATACCACTAAGGAAAGAAACAAAACTGCATTAATGCCAGGCATTGTCTATGGTATAACCCACAGGAATCTATGATTAATTTTGTGCACATGTAACCTGTGCCTTTATTTTTGATATTGCTTTTCTGATAGTGAGATCTGTTGTCATCCTTTTCCTGTAGATTTACAAATGATGGTTTAAAAAGACTTTGTGAAATCTTTGACTTGGAAAAGAAAGGAAAGCGGGTGAGGCAACACACTATATACTGAAGAATTTTTTGAAGTTTTTGTGTTTATTCTGAAATCATGGGATTTCCAGCTAGCAGGATTTCCATTTGTTTTATACATGTAGGTAAACCTTGAGTAGCAAACATGAAGTTGGACTGATGTTGAGATTGACAATTTATATTCTCTTTAAGACATTAATTTGTTATTTAAATGTTTTTTCCCTAGAGTGACCTCCTAGAAAAAGTTATGGATTTTCTTATGTCACCGAAGTCATCAGGGAGAGTAAGTGTAGTATTTTGTAAAGGAATGAAAAACACAACTAATACACATGTACAATGTAGTACAATACTACAAGACTCTGTCAAACATACAAGATGCTCTCTTAATCCTTCTCTTCTACTGAAAAATTATATTTTTTAATATCACTTACTTGTTTGTATCATTAAACAATCTTATGCAGCCTGCCCCTCAACCTAAAGCAAAAAAGGCAGAGAAGAAGAAGAGACAAAGAACAAAAAAGAGTAAGTTTTAATTAATATTTTGATGTTTGGAGGCCAATAGCAAATCAAGTTCTTGAACAGTGTGGAATAATTTAGCATCAATTCCCATTTTGCAATTTGTCATGCTTAGAATATCTGAGCACTGATGAAATGAACACTGGGAACAAACAGATCCTGAAAATGATGGAAAATATGAGAGTGCTACTATTAGTTACCAAGTTTATTTTAAGTTTGATACCCCTCCCATGTTGGGTTTTTTAGTTAAAACCTCCCCCTCCCTCTGGAAATTTCAGTTATGGTTTATACTTTCCTTTAAAAATTGTGGTTTTTGTGACTTCCCCTCCCCCTTTCCCCTTCCCCTATCCTGTGGCATTTCCAATTACCCACCTTGGAGTTAGGGTGGATATTTTCTGGAACCATACACACAATCTCTTGATATTTCTACTATGATACACAGTTAGTCAGGGTTCCTGACAATTTCAAAGGCAAGGTGTCAATAAGAAATTTCAACTGGTCTAGTCAATGTTTTCTTGTTATTGACTTGAGACCCCCCTCCTACCCTCGTCTAGAACACTTCTTATTACCAATCCATGTATCATTTTAAAATTGTGTAATTGATATTTAAGTCTAACTACAGTAGCTCACCTTCTGGGTTTTCTCATGTTGCAGCAGATAGCTCAAAAAGTAAAACTCCATCATCAAAGGTTTGTTTGTTACTACAAATAAAAACATTTGGTGTACACATTCTCAATAAACTTCTCAATTTTATGTCCTTTCCTCATTTGAGATACATGTAAAAAAACAAGAGGCTGGATTTGAAATCTTATGAATGTAAACTTCAAGGGAGCCAATGCAAATGCACATACTTATTGACTATGATCATCAGCTTGTAGAGACGGATATTATCTATATTATGAATTGGCGTGATAATATGGCACATTAAGGGTATTCCTCAGAATTGCATTACGTATCCCTAATGCACACGATTTTTGCGTCATAAGTGCAGGCTCACGAGCAGGTGCATACACACAATATATACAAAATGGTGGCTTTTGCTAAACGGCTTGGCTTGAGTGAGACAACTCGGCATCTTTCGCGGAAATGAGTTCTTGGACCCAACAATTTTTAAATTTAGTTTGAATGCAGAGATCACCTTCTCTCTATACAGTGTATATAGACCAATTTCTATTGCAGAGTTTTAAACTATCACTGAAAATAGCTAGTGTTTGGAAAAGATAATATGCCCTGAAGAACACTGCATACCTGGAACATATTGAATCTCTGTCGGCTAAATACGAGTGCCTTTATCATGAAATGCACATCAAATTACTCCTTAACATTGTTGCAGCACATGCATTGATGTTTTTCTCAGTTAACTTTCTCCCTTTTTTTCTGCTCTCACAAAGCATAAAGTGAATGGTTCAAATATAAACATTTCTGAAAGCAGATAATTTAAGAAATTATGGGGTTTATTGAAGGTCCTCTGGCTCCTAAATGAATACCGGGACCCCACTTTTTTATTTCAAAATTTAGGTTCTCTTGAAATAAGCAGTTTAAAGTTAAAGTTTGAAAGAAAATCTAATGTGAGTTATATTTCGATGGAATTACCTTAAATTAGTTTTACCTAAATTTCTAATGTAATGTACATAATTTATCATATCATTGGTAGTAAAATATCAAATCAACTTGCCAAGCTTATACATAGAAATTTCTTTCAGTCCAAAAAGACATCAGAAATTGTAGAAAGCGGAGATGATGCAGATAAGGAGGATGAAGAAGATGAGGTTGAGGAAGAGGAAGAGGAAGTAAGCGGACAAGCCTACATGTAGTATACAATGACCATTTAAAAACATGACTTGTAGTAATCGTAGATTAAAGAGTGTGCTCGAGTATTGGTAGGACTGGTATGTTAAAATAGTAATTAGTGAGCTTCTGTTAGGTTAACTACATGACAAGGATTGGTACCTACCCAGGGATTTCATTAAGAGCAGGGCACCAGGAAAATTGAGTGGTTGTGAGGATGAATTTCCCTGCCTGGTTTGACCATCTAGAGGAAAGTCTTTCTTACAAAGAAGTTCAGTTCAAAACGTTTTGCCCACATGTGAAAACCAGTTATCCTCCTGCTGAAAACATAAATGAAACCCCTGCCAAGTGAGTTTGCTTACGAGATAACATGCATGTGGTAGTCCACCGATGAAGTTTTTCCTTTAATGCCAATCTAGGATTCTAAACAAAATTCACGGCATTAGAAATGTTCCTTTTCATTGGCAGTGGAGGAAATGACATGGAGTGACATAGCAATTTTTAGACAATTTGGATAATATGTAATAAAGGAATCCATGGTCAAGTGTTGATTGATACCCTGGATGGATACTCCATTGAGACCTCGGCTGATGCTCGATCAGCACTTGATGGACATCTCGGTTGACAGTTGGTTAAGAGTCAACTAATTTTTGCAGACATGTCATAGCTTGTTGATCAAGACATTGATTGAGGGTTGATTGAGGGTATGGATTGACACTCATTCTATGCATGGAGGTTAACCTTAAATGAAGCACCAACCTGTGAGACAAGGCCAAACCACAACACTGGGAACTGGGTGACCTATTCAGGGGTTTCATTAAGGGCGAGGTACTGGGCAAATTGACTGACTGTGAGGATGATTTTGCCTGCCTGGTTAAACTATCTAGGGGAAAGTTTCTCTTACAAAGAAGATCAGTTTAAAATGTTTTGCCCCGTTGTGAAAACCAGTTATCCTCCTGCTGAAACCCCTGCTTATTGGAGGATCACTTTGCGTACATGTGACTAATAAATAACACATACATGTACCCTTCAGAACATTTCATTATTTAGAGAGTGTAAGGTTGAAGCACTCTTTCAGTGCGAACACACTGTATGTGAACAGTTTCCATTCTCATTCTCTTTTAGCCTCCAAAGAAGAAAAAGAAGGTTGAATCATCACCCAAGAAAGCTGAATCACCATCAAAAAAAGCCAAAGAAAAGAAAGTGAAAGATAAAGCGAAAGACAAGGTTAAAAGCAAAGAAAAATCAAAATCAAAGAAAACAGGAGAGAAGGCAAAATCACCTAAAAAGATGGCGCCGGTTCAGGTTAAGATAACAGCTTTGAAAAAAGCCTCTCCGAAGAAGACTCCCAAAAAAGGTACGAGATGGAAAGTTACTCTTCAGGGCTCTCGTTAAGGGCTGAAACCCATGACATCTGCTATGGCTGAGTATGTTTGATGGGCCCTTGATGTTACAGGTGAACTGGACTATAGTTGATACAATTCACCTAAAAGGTAACAAGTTTGTTACAGTTGTGAAGATAAAGGCTTCTGTTGACTCAAAACTTCATGACAGCCCAGCTGTTAAGTAACGCACATTATGGTTGTTTCAGAAATTGCGGTCAGAATGTAACATCAGAGTGTATTTTAGGCGCCAAATGGAGACTATTGTTTATATAGTATTAGTTATAGCAACATTTCAGTTATTAGAAATTTATTTAACATTTGATTTTCTTCAGAAAAACCCAAACCAGTAGACGATTCATCCTCTGATGAAGAACCATTAGCAAAGAAATCAAAGAAGCAGCCTCCAACAGTAAGCTCAGTTGTTTGTCAAAATGCTGTTTGATGTACTTATTGCTGCAATGTAGCACCAAGCTCCAGTTTGTGCAATAATAAGCACAATCTGGCAACAAAATAATATGGCATGCTGCGTAGTTTAACATCGCAGCCATGTTAGTCATCTGTGTACATTGTTATCAGAAACCGTAGATTTGCAAAAGTCATTGGTGGAATCCAGACATATTTCAAACGGAAGGTTTCAATAAGGAATTCTAACTGGTCAGTAGATATGAGCCTGACCAAATCATCAGAATTTCTCTTGTTGTGTCAGGTTCTCACTTTGTTGGGTTTTGACCTAAGAAATTTATCAGACTCTTATCAAGAACACTGCATTGCCTGTTTTTGTGGAGGCATCATGATGAACAGGGCCACTGCCCTTGTGTTTGATTCCTATTCCACCACAAACTATAAACATGAATGTTGGGGAGAGGGAGGGTGGAATACATGTGGCAATACTCCACCTACACTGTAGTAACTTCATACTGTGGAAGGATTCGGTTAAATGGAGTCAGATCATTTGTACTAAAGGCATCCACAGTCAAGTCTCGCTTGATACCCTTGATCGACCCTCAGTCAACATGGTTGACATTCAATCGACCTCTCGGCCATATATTAACCAATACTAGATCGAGTGTTGATCAAGATATCGATTGAGTGTTGATCAAAGGTCAATTGAGGGTATTGATCGACACTCGACCGCAGATGCCTTTAGCACACATGATCTCTTCCAGCCATAGGTCCATAATGATATAATACAAATTTTCAGAGACATAAATGATGGAAGATGTAATTAATACTGTGACTGTGTTCTGATTGAACTACAGAATAATGAACTTGAGAAAATTGTGAAGGATCTTCTAGATGGAGCTGATCTTGAGCAGGTGACGATGAAGAGTGTGTGTAAACAGGTGAGTTGAAACCCCACCTCACTCTGTTGGAAAATTCTAGTTTAGCTTTATACTTTCCTTCAAAAGTTTTTTCTATACATACTTTGGTATTAGCCATTCAGAAGCTACAGTGTCTAATGACCTTTTATGGCTATGATATAATGGCCAAATTTGGATAAGGTAAATTAATACCTAATTGTATCTTCCTTGGTATGCTCTGGTAGCATATCAGGCAAGTTTTGTTGAACCATGGGTATTTTGGCTCAACTATGTCTTGCCAAAATACAAACCACGTCTGATTTTCTTACTTACTCTTTGTGTAGGTGTACGATATGTTTCCAGAACATGACCTAACCTCTAGGAAGGATTTTATCAAAGACACAGTAAGAAAGGTAATCACTGAACATTCTTGTGACACACTTACTTAATTGCAGCACCCTGGATACGTCCCTCACAATTGTTAGGAAAGAGAACTCTAAATAAAAAGAATCTCTCTCACAGCAGACACAATCTATAATATGGTGGTGCACTCGTTTCTTAGCCTTCTTTGTTTAAACTGCTTTGAAACCCCATGTATCGTAAAGGTGAATTTGAATGGATGTAGTCCAGAGTTAAAAAAAAAAACACTGGAATGAACATTGCATGAATGAACTCCTTTTTCCTACAAAAAACAACAAGAAATTCTGATCTTTTTAGTTACCAAAAAGTAGTTATGTCAGTGTAATCTCTCCTTGAGTTTTATTGTACAGGCCCCAGTTGTTCAAAGACTGGATAAAGTTATCCAATGGATAGTGATTTGTTTGGTTGATAGCATTATCCAGCTTTCGAACAACTCTGGGCCAGACCTTGTACATACATGTACAGTTAGCAGTAAGTGATAGCCATGGTTGTAAATTTAAATCAGTGTCATGCCACAAGCTTTTTCAGATTTAATATAACTCAACTAAGTACTCTCCAAATTGTCCTCCAGTCAGTCCTTTTACCTTTATATTTATATATCTAATAAGTTAAAAATAATAATATTGAAATGCTTGTTACTTCTGCCTTTATTGCAGGTCATATCATGAGAACAACAAAATACGACAAAAAATAAACGTTAACCAGTTCCAACCTTTTTACCATTTCACAAGTCACACCCATGAACACTGTGTTTTTAAAACTTTTTTTTTCAGCAAAACGTATCATACCTTGTTATTTAGACTGTACATTAATCTATTACTTTGCAATAGACAGTGTTCCAAGACAATCATGTTTTTTTAAACCTATTGCAACATTGTAGTTTTTAGAATCCAGTTTCGTTTCCACTTGGACTATGGTTGGTTAAATAGGAGAAAGGAGCTGTTTAATTCTGCAATTAAACAGTTGCATTTCCTCTTATTTCTTTCCAAAAGCTTGAGTTAAGACATTGTAAAGTATGTATCTATTGTTTAGAGGAGAAGTGAAAAAACAGATTCAATGTCTACTGAAATCTAGACTTTTTCCTATTTTAAAAGGAGACAGTAATTTGCACTTGTAATTATTTTACCCATGTCACCCTATTTGCAACACAGAGCCACTGTCTATACATCTAACTTATGTGTGCACTATGTTACTGAATCAATAATATCAAAAGACTGATTCAAGGAACAGATGGAAAAGTATTTTACTGGGAAACCAAACCAATTCAGATCATGTGTACTAAAGGCATCCGCAGATGAGTATCGATCAATGCCATCAATCAACCCTGGATTGACATCTCTATCAACAGTTGATCCACATCTCAATTGATACGCGATCAACATTCGATCGACATCTCGACCGATTCTCGGTCAACACTCAATCAACACCTCAGTTGACAGTCAGTCAAGAGTCGACTAATTATCGCAGACATCAACAAGTGCTGATCGATTCACATGAGTTGGTCAACACATGGCCAACTAATGACCCACTGTCGATCAGATGTTGATTGAGCTGTCAATCAAGTGTTGGCCTAGTGTCAATCAGGCATCGATTGAGATGTTGATTGGGTGTCGCTCGAGTGTCAATCAACACTTGACCACAGATGCCTTTAGTACACATGATCCACCAAATCAACCGATAAGTTTGTTGTCAATCAATCAAGACCTTTGTTTTCCAGTCAAAAAAACTGGATGAAAACCCTAACTGAAATCTAATTGAACATCACCGAAGACTCGTGTAATTGTAGTGGCTAGGTTTAGAAATCATTTATAACCAATACATACTTTAAGACAAGTAATTTATTCAGGTATCGTGTAATGCCCGCCTGTTGACGCATAGCCTGTATAATACTAGACGTGTTTTATTTTCTATAGTTAGCTAGTGTAGTTAGTTTTGACAGTTATGCATGAGTTCCATTTTACCATCAATGTATCTTGATTTATTTTAAATCAATAAAGTAAAATTTCTATGATTAAATTTTCAGTAAAATTTTCTGGCTGATAGATCATACAATGTCATGTGCCATTCTAAAGTTGAATGCTTCAATAATTCAACCCAGCATACAAGTTTTCATTTATCAGGTTTTACAGTTTAGTAAACTTTTTAATTTTGTGCCTCCTTGCAAGGTGTTTTGAAATCCAGCTCTTCAATGTTTAAATATTAAACCTGGCATTCAAGCTAAAATTTGGGAATCTATAGAAAAAAAATACATAGAAGCCTTTCAACTAGGGAATCCTGATTTTTTGGAAACTCCCAATTTTTTGAACCAAAAGTCATCTCCCGCTACTAAGACCAACACCAATAATATTATTTCACCCCTGATTTCTCAGACTACTTGTATTTTCAAACTAATTCTCGTTTCCCTTGGAAGTTCCAAAAATCTGGATTCCACTGAGTAGTTTTCCACAATTGAGTAAGGTTTATCTGACAATTTTCTGACACTTCATCAAAGCTGAAAGACGATTTTACTTTTTAAGTGAAATTTGTCACAGATGACTAATGAAAACATTCTATGAGAGTTTGTATGGAGTTCTAGGAATTTGTATAGATTTGATATTTTGCCATAACCTATGAAAACTGTCTGCAGGAATTGCAACCCCCTCTTGGGAGTAAGAGATTAACAAACTGGCATATTTCAGAGTGTGTGGCACCTTTGAGAGGGCATTTAGTACATGAAGACCTGATGCCCAGGGCTGTGCTCTAGAAGTGACTAAGTGCCACAGGCAACAAACTTTTGACTTTGGGCAACTGGAACAACTTACTTTTCTCACATGAGCCAAGTGCTGGGCACCCTGATTTCATGGTTAGAAAACTTTGTACTCCTCGAAATTTTTCTTAGACCACAGCCTTGGATGTAGGCTCAATTTCCGCCCCTCTCTCGGGTCTGCGTGCCTGAGCCTGGGCGCATTTCCCAAAACAGGGGCTGGTAATCAAGCCTACCTTGGATTTCCCCTAAGCAAACTTGAAAATCACACAATAACTTATGACAATCTAATGGTAAAGAACTTTTATTTACAGCTAAACTTAATGGATTATTACAATGATTGATTTCCTTATAGAGGAAGCAATATCCAGTTAAAAAAAAAAACTGAAACTAACTGGAACTGAACAGCATAATTATTATAATTTATGACTTTTGCAGAAATCTTGTTTCCGCATTCATTATCATTTAATACAAGTATCTGTTGTATGTTTCACTGCTTGAAATCTTTAAAAGTCTTTAAAAGCTTAAAACAATCTAAATTTTTCTGTTATACAGAATAACTGCTGAAAACATGCAACATTAATATTAGTGGAATATTTTTAACTGGCCTCTTCTCTTTGAAAAGACCTCTAATGAAACCAAACCTAGTTAGTTTGTTAGAGAAAACAGTAAATTTCTTGGTAACCAAGTTCATTTCTGTGGCCAAAATTTGTCCTACATGTCTTCTTTGCGGAAAAGACACTTTGAAAGCAACAAACAAGGTGAGACTAATAGTAGAAATGGAGATGCCACTAAGACCATTAATCCAAAGAAAGCAAATCCAGCAACAACCTAAAAAAAAAAAGGCAAGAACAGAAAATGAAAGGCGTCTGTGACTGGGTATCCTGTGGTCTTGGTAAGCATTGCTTGTGGTTTCCCCAAGAGCGATCTGTTTTGTCTTAAGTGGTTGCTTAAACTTGCGTCTTTGCATACAACCAAAACAGTGATACAGCCACATACAATACAGGTTTTTGCCAAACTGAACTTGTATAGTATATTAAAATCTGGATCATTGGATAATGCAATTCGAGAGTTTTCACTGGTTTAGCCATCATGGGTTATGAGCCATTAAAACATGCTCTACAAATATGGTAGGCGTATGCGTAATTTTTTTAGTCTAGTTTTCTATATTTTGGGGGCGTTTTTAATTAAACAGTTATTCCACTCGCCCTTATTGGATACATGTATGGGACAAATATTATGCGTAGTGCCAAGTTGGATATCTACCATCTCATATCCAATGTGTGCTCGTGGAATAATTGTTAAAAATTCCACTATCTTGACTAAGCATGACAATTTCCTGTACTGTATGCTAGGAAAGCTTTGTACAATAATTACAATGCCTGCACTAGATTTTTTTTAAGAGTGATATTCATTATTTTGATGTCATCTGGAATTATTAATTTGAGACTGATCAGGATCCCATCTTGATTTCAGTCATAGTTTACTACTACAGCAATTGTTATAAAGGAAATGTAACACAAAGTGTTAATTTCTGAGACAAGCTGAAATTGCGCTTCTGGGGTTGTCTTGTGACTCAAATATTCTGTTTTTTCAACCATAGTTAATATCAAGTACCAAAAGTGTAAATTACTGAGAAACCTTTTGAACACTAACCTGTGTTCTATGTAGAAACAGTGATGCTCGGGAGTGGCCCAGCTTGTTTCTGCAAGGACCTTTATCATAATGTCTCAACATGATGTCGCTCTGTGAAACCAAAAAAAAAAAAAAAAATCAGGTACTCTTAACTTGGTTACTTTTGTTTCAAGACCATTTTAGACCAAATAATATTAAATCCACTCAAGTAGGGCAAGATAACACAACAGTGAAATGGGGCGAAGCTATTGCTCGGAAATTACGATTAACACCATCAGCCTTGTAAAGTTAAATTATCATTCAATTACTTACATCCAGTGACTTGCGACAATGCCAGCAGAAGATGTGTTTACAGTGACCACACATCATCTGAGCGCATCCAGCTTCTCGCATTATCAGCACTTGACACAGCGGACACTCCTTGATGTCTCCACCATTCTCTCTCAGAATGTCCACAAATCTGCAAAAAAAACAAACAATGTAAATATTAAAGCTTTTTGGTGTGGCACAAGATACCTTATTACATAGGGCATGTGTTATAATAGTCTATTAATTAATTTGGCAATATGCTAGAAATTTTTATGTAGTCCTACCTTGCTCCTGACTCTGAGTCAGAAATGACTTCCTTGTACTCATCACATGTCATGGTGGCATGCCAATTTTCTTTACAGGCAAAGCAGAAAGTATACCCACACTGAAGAAGAAACAACTTACATGAAACTAAGAGACTAAGAAAAATGTTTGCTTTCAGTCCTATCCACACTAAATGTTCAGTCTTACAGTTATCACTGTCAATGATATCTTAAACAATGCAGCTGTGTGTAAATGCGTTTTTGTTTACCTCTTGACAGACTGTAGGCTGCGCTACACTAGGCAGTCCATCACATATTCCCTCGCATCCAGCCATAGGACAAAAGGTTTTGGTTTTATCTACAGCAACCTCTGTAATAGAACAGTCATATTAATAATTATTAAAAGTAACAGATGAAATTTACATGCCATTCAATTAAACCAGCAGGTTTGTGTAGTGACAGAGTCACAGTACTGTGAAACCCCCCCTCCCCTTAAACCGTTAAATGGTTGTGAAAGACAATTCACAAACAGGGATTAAGTTTTGACGTCTCTTACACTGATTTTTGAGACTAGGGCAAGGCCCATTAAAGTATTAGATTTGATAATTAAAATTAACTTGATTAGCACCATTGCCCATCTTCTATTTTACAATGTACACCATTTTGGATTTCAGCTGTCAGACAAACTAGATTTGAGCCACTAGCTTGTACCTACACATAACACATCTTCTGTTCAGCCAAGAATGTCATAATTAATAGTAACAAAGTACCTTTATTTTTACGTAGCCTCACATACTTGCGAAATGTGTCATCATTGACCATCAAAGTAATCTAGGATAATTGAGATTAAAATAATAATTAACACAAATTGTACATCTCCTTTTAGCTTTAGTTTATAATAATTATAATTTAAAATAGTTTAATTTTATTAAGATCAATACTAACATTAATTTTTTACTAATATATATATTTTTTAAATATCCAGAAAACTCAGCTAACCTCATTCTTTGTTATATAACCATTTTTTGTGCACAAAGGATCTGGACAGGGTAACTTCAGAACATTTCCAGTGTTAATTGAGTACGACACATATTTTTCCAGGCACTGAAAAGAAATGATATGAATAGATAAAAACATAATATTATTAAAAGTAAACCCTTTTTATTCCAGAGACAAACATCAGGTCAATTTCCATACATGTTCTAGCATTTGACTCTGTGGATGTTACCTGATTAGTATTCGACGCTAAACTATCATTATTATTATTATCATTATCATTATCATTACCATTACCATTGTCATTATCATTATCATTATCATTATTATTATTATTATTATTATTATTATTATTAAACTCAGTCAATGAATGTTTCATTGAACAAATGTGACGTCATCTTGGTTTGAGCTTGATTTTGTTGGACAAAGTTTCTAGTAACAAGTCTTCAGCAATGGGAGTGGTAAATAATTTTCCAAACATGTTGTATTAACTATATTTACATGTGTATACATGTATGGATTAATATTTAGAAAACAGCCCTAAGAAAATATGCACGCTGATTAGTTAAAAATCGTGTTTCTATAACTCAATAGAAACACAGAACAAGCATGAGCTGTTGATGTAATGATGGCTTGAGCAAAAAGAATTTACATTTTGATGTTAACAAGTTGTTCCCTTTTTTTGTCATGGTGTTTTCTAAAAGAAATAGAAAACGTGTTCTCCGTGTTTCTATCGTGTTATAGAAACACTCATGAAAGTTTGGGAGAACTCGAAAAAGCTGCAGAAACACTCGCCTACGACTCATGTTCCTACAGCATTTCTCGTTCTCTCAAACTTCCACTCCTGTTTCTATAACTTGATATGAACACAGTACATGTTTTCTATTTCTCAAATAGCTGAGATTGTGCAGTCTGTGGAGTTTTTTTTATTATAAAACCCTGCTTGTCCCAAGTAGGTATTGAAAAACCTAGTAGTTTAATGCTTCTGACTGAATTACAGAGAAGTACCAAATATGTTACTTCTTAATGTTTGAGTGGTTCTCATGGAGAGCGGACATGATGACAATGAATACATGAAGTATGTACCTCGCTACAAAACAGACAAGCGCACTTGTCTAGCTTTTGTCCCTTCTTGTTTGGACACTCTGAAAGGCAAATCTTGCAATAAAACATTTTGCTGGCTTTAGACCTGCAAAACCTCTGTGATGCTGAGGTAGCCTTACACCTCTGTTTTAAAGCTGTTCCTTCTTGCCGGGCTGAAGTTGCTAGAACAGTGGGAACCATCGTACATATCAGAGAACTTATGTAGCTGACGGCAATCCTGAGTGATTCTGAAAAACAAAGCAGTTTACATAAAGTACTTGTAAGCACCAGACCTTGATCGGGAGCGAGGAATTAATTAAAGATTGTGATCTACGTAAAGATCAAAGTACAGTTATAAACAGTAGCACATTACACTTGTAAAAAAATTAAAATATCAGGATTTGACAACAGATAAATGAAGACATAATTAATAGCTCATGTACATCACAGAGTCACAAAAAGTTGTAATGACTAAAGATATTCTGTAAGCGAAGGGTAACTGACAGAACATAACTAATCTATTCATGGATGCAGTTTATTTATTTTTAGACAATGTGTTTCTTGCATAGATCACATCAACTAGCTCAACTGCATCTTGTAGAACTTTACAACTCAGACAAAATCTGTTTTCAGTTATTTATTGTCTCAAATAGAAAGGTTATATGTCTGAATCGAAGAAAGTTGTTACATTTACAAATCGCTAAATGTAAAAGCTATGACTCAGCAGGGCCAAATATTTATTACTATTAATAATAATCTTCCCCCCTCCCCCCACCGAAGATTGTGCCAAATATACTTAAACTATCACTACTTTTCTGAGTAGATTTGGCAGATACTTAGCTTAAAGACTCACAAAGCTATTAAATAGAAAAGTTTCTGACAAAGTGAGCTTGCGGTTTGCAGTGAGCTATTTACTTAATATATTCTGCATCGCATGACCAACCAGATAATAAATATTATATATTTTTTAGCTATTCATGCAATAAATTTTAAACCGCAACCAGTCTCAAACTTAATGGTGTGTGAAAAGAGCTGAATTTCATGTGTTACATTTAAATAATGACTGCTTTCGATTAGAGTGTTCGCACAGGTTGCCCAAATTTTGTTTATTGCCTTCAGGGTACAAGAATTTACCATGATGACTTTTTCAACATGCAGAGGGCAGTTTCACTATCCTGAAAGAGTGAAAACTACCAGAAAACATTGTTTTCTCACCATTTAGTCTCATGAACGCCAATCTATTTAGACCCAGAATGACGTTAACCCTCTCAGAGCCTTTGGCTATATCCAGGTGTGTGCATCTGAATTCAACTATGTGATTAAAAAAAAAAAACAATCTACTGGTAATTTGGTATCAGAAATTTACATCTTTAGGCAAACCGAGGCACTTGCATCAGTCCTTTTGTTTGTTTTTGTTATTTTCAGTCATTATAAACACCCTTAATTAACAATAGGATGAGAATTAACCATGGACGACATTGCTTCAGTCATAATTTTTCCACAGACATTGTCTTAGTTGTAAGTTTTTTCTCGCTATGGCCCTGAAAAAGTCAGCATGATATGGGAATTTCTCACCCATAACTGTCAACCAAAAATCAATTTACAGAACCTCACTCTGGTTGGTAGACATGCTTGCAAAGCATTCAATCCTTTGTTTGCACCATCAATATTTATGTTATCCATGGTCAAGCATGGTTTCCGGCATTCAAACTTTGGTGACAAACAACTCAATTTGAGCACCACAGTTCACTTAACAGGCTGTCAAGTTCAAAATGTTCTATTCAGACAAAATCCTATGTCATGCTTTGTCATCCTGTACATATATTTCACATTCAGATGCATCCCTGCAATAGTAGACCACTAATAGGACTGTTGCTATAAATATTTACATTTTAAATAAGATTCTTAGAAAGCTCAACCTGCTTTGAATTTCTTCTGTTAACAAGAATTTTTGATACTCATAAATAGATACAGGTATAGGTCTAGCAGCTTCTTCAAGTTTTAAACATCCTGGCAACTCTTTGCAGAGTAATAACAGGTTGCAGTGATCAAGAGGGCAATTTTGCTTTCCCTGGGTAGTTTCTAATTATTTTCTCTTTCTTTCTCTGCATTGTGGTTTTCTAGTATGTGCTATTAATGTCTGAGAATTTGCCCTCTGGCAAAAAAACTTAAATTCATCAGAAGGCTAATGTATTTCACAACTTGAGAGAGTTAGACTTCAAAACTTAGATGGGATTTCGTATGTTAAAGTATCAGGAAAAAATATGCAATAATAACTCAATGCTGTGTTACAAAAAGTTAAAAGATTTTTTTTTTTGTATCATATCAATATGAAATTACAAAACACGTTTTGCAGACAGGGTGGATGCAATAATGTAACATAATCAGGGGAAATTAAATCAATTTAGGAGTTAAACTCATGTTATCAAAAACGATTATTTTCTGAAGTAATACACAATGACTTTATATTAGCCTAAGGAAAACTTGATTACAGCAATTTTAAAATATATTCATATTTCACGTTATTAACACATATAACAAACTTATAAAATAATTATTGATAATTTACCTTCTGTCAACAAATATTCAATTAAGGCCTTCCAAGTTCAGTTGGAAAATGTCATTAAGGTGAATTATAAAATACACATATGATTGGGCAGACATTTAAGACGTAGCACACAATAGTTCGAACATTTCAAACTCTGCTCAATCAATTACGGTTCTGTTGCGGATTATAAAACATCGAAAGAGCTAAAAATAAATCGAGTTAAACTTTCAGCTCACCTGAATTGTTGAACAACTTTCAATTCGCTTTTGTGCAAGTGTTTACCAGTGACTATTGATTCAAAATGTACGGACTCGGTAATATTGTTAATGCGAGCTGAAAACGGTTCAAACGATTGCGTGTTTTGCTTCACCGTTCTAAAACACTGCCAATTTCACACTCACAGAATTTGCATGACAAAACGAAAGCACTTTGAAAAACCCTCACGCGAAGAAGTGCCGGCGAAATTTACATCTGTAAACTAACGGCTTAAAATTCTTTCTGTTGCATCGGAGAATCCATCCAAGGTTTGGTTGGTTTTGTTGAGTAAATTCCTCAGGCCAAGAAAAATACGCAAAAACAGATCACTCAAGATTCACGCGACGCGATGGGTAGCGAGAAAAATACAATTTTACGTGTCATAATGACCGGATGTATTGGTTTTAGATAACTAGAAATGAAACAAACGGCTGTTTAGCTGAGTAAAGTAGTACATTCATTACCTCAAACGACAACGAAGAAGCCATTTAACTCCAAATTTTCATTGAAGGCGAAGAAAGAAACGCAGAAGTTTGTACGTAGGCGACGAAGAACGAGGACATTTTCACCATGACGTGATAAAGTAAATGATACTGTGGTGGGTAGGGTGGGTGCGAAATCTGTCTTTACAAGGGTCGGGAAGGATAATCTAGGACGCAATGTTTTCCTGGCTTTTTTGAACCGATTAAGTCGCGTATAAGGCGAAAAAATAAGTCTTATTTTACATGTCTCATGCAGTAATAAGCAATCTAGTTACTTTAAAACATAATCAATGATATAATTGCCAAGTTCAAAATTGTCAGGCACCCCGATAAAAATATTTCCTGCCTAGCGCGCATGTATTCACACCCTGACCCGTATCACGAGGTTAAATAATTTTACAAAATTTTGGGTCGCAAAAACACCTCTTCAATGCTTCCTAAGGCCCAGTTCAGACGCCGAACTTTTCATGAGCCGAACTTAATTCGAATTTGGACCGACCCAAATTATCAAAAGTACGCCTGTTGATTCCGACGTCGAACTTAATTCACCGAACTTAATTTAGTTTGAGCCAAAACACATCGAAACATCAGCGGTTTTCAGGCAAGGTGTATGCATTAGGTTCGGCACATGAAAAGTTCGACGTCTGAATCAAAGCCGTTCCAAAGCCGAAATTCCCGCCTGAGCTAGGCGGGAAGAACGGCTGAGCCGTTCCAAATTCAAATAGCCGATTCAGACGCCGAACATTTCATGTACTTAATTCAACGTATTAGGTTCAGCTCATGAAAAGTTTGGCGTCTGAACTGGGCCTAAGCGAAACAAAACTCGGTTCTTTTCATAAAATGAAATTTCACACTGCAGTTATGAAAGTATTTTTTTGTTGTTGTTGTTTGTTACATTTTGAACAATCGTCCCAATTTTTGAAATAAAAGTTTGTCTGTAATAGCAATAGTTTTTTTTTTTTTTTTTTTTTTTGGCAATTTCCTGCTTTTGCTAGACTATTTTCCTTTTCATTGACTTTTGTTGTTCCCCAGCCGCCAAAATATTCGAATTCTGTTGGAAGCCCGGGATTACAAGGAACAGGGGTAGAAGATATCACGATTTAACCCACTCGGCTAGTCAAATACCTGAGATAGTCGATGTTCACTTCCTTCAGATAAGCCTTCTTTGGGTTCGGTGTGACAGTATTTTAAATCGACGAAAACTGGCCACGGATGGTTTAAAAAGTGCGTGTCTATCACGAGATGTTTAGCACGGCACTACGTGCATAAATGTAATTAATCTCTTTACAGTAACTCTGTTATTGACAGTTATAAGATAATGTTTCTCTTTGTCAATTGTAAATGACGTTACTAATGCGTGACATTTGCGCGGGTTCTATTACAAACATTTTAGTCACGAACCAATTAGTTGTCAATCAAAAATTATGACGTTAGTGACATACGTGTACGGGTATTAAAAGGGTTTTTAAAGGGAAACAGGTTACGGGGGGCAGGTAATTTTTTCAAAGAATATATCATGTTGCCACCAGTGTAAAATGAGGACTGCAGAGACTGTAGCCTAACGTCAACTTTGACCAAATACTAAAAACTAACCTTAAACCTATATATTGGTCTAACCCTGATGCCAAAGCTAAAACAAACCTTTCAAAACCGTATTTGCCAACGTTAACTTCTGATAAGCTGAAACCTAATTTACTGAACAACCTCATTCACATGGCCTTTTCCCCGACCTGAATAGCACTACGTGTAGCAAGAATGGTAATGATAACACATACATACATAATCTTTATCTAAACACGGTAAAGTATTCGTCAGCTAATACATTTAATGCCTAATGTCTAATATGATAAAAAATAAAAACAATTAAATAAAAAAGTTCCTTTCTACGAATACCGTGCTTTATTCATCTTCTTTGAGTGGGCGTTTGAATAACCTCAGGGACTCTGCTTCTCTTAAATCGCAAGGAAGACTGTTCCAAATAAAGGGGCCACAATAGCTAAAGTTTACAGTTTATACACGGCAATTAATGAAACATTGAGTGGAATGGAACATTAAAATATACGTTCTTTCATATGTTCTTTCATATATTCTCTTGTATTATATATTCTCTTTAAAGAAAAATTACCTGCTTCTCGTTACCCATTGCTGTTATCTGTAAGAAATACTTGCTGTACTAGATTATTTGGTTTTTGTTGTTGTTGTTGTTGTTGTTTTTATCCTTACTTTATTTTGTTTTCATTCCGCCACTCCTTTTAGTTTCGAAATATGTGTTACAACATCCACCATTACTGATAATATTGTAATTTCATTTTCAAAATTTAGTAACTTCTAAACCTGAAGAAGGCTGGTCTGGCCAGACGAAATATTTTTTAAAATATACTATGCTGTGTCAGTCTTCCAGTAGTCTTTTACTTATAATATTTTTATTTTTCTTTTTGAGCAGTTTTATTAAAGAAATTATCCCCTTTCCTTTGTTTTCGGGTTTTTTTTTTTTTTTCCAGGCACGTTCAATAAAAAAAACCGTAATATTTCTTTAGTAGTAAAGTTATACAAAAACTACTAAACTTACGTCTTAATTGAGCCTGTGTACTCTAGAACAGGAGAGGTCCTTAGGTTGTATTTGAATTTTGTTAGCCCGTTTAAATTCACTCAACGAGTCGTCAATTTACTCTTCTTGCATTGGTCAAGTTCCTGTGCGGCTCTCTTCCAGGCCATCACAGTCAACTCATTTCAGTGACGTAACCGAGACGATTCGCTCCGACCACGTGAGCCTGATATATTTATTTCTAGTTGTTAGCCTCTGTGCGTACAGCCACCCGTTCTTCTCACGAAAAGGACGTTTGTTTTTTACCGTAGGTTGACATCATGTTTCAGGCCACGTGATTTTTTTCCGGAATGTGTGGAAAAAGGCCTGATTGGTTAAGTGTAACGTTTGTAAATTCTTGAGCTAAGTGCTTTGGGTTTTATCGGTCACACTGGCAAATATCTCAAGAGTTGGGCGTACTGACCACAATGAAGATTTGTAAGACTTTGTGAATTAAATTTAAATTTAGAAGTTGGAAGTTTGCAAAAGCCAGATAAACGGAAGCAATCAGAGTTTTATGGCGACAAAATTATTATGCGTGTGAACTTGGCAGAGGTCACTTACATGCATGCCTGGTCATTAACTACCCTAACGGGCTCATGCAAAGATCACATGTAAAGAGTAAGTTCCTTTGTTGTTTTCACGTGTGATGTCAAATGTCGTGTTACTGAAATAGTTTTAATGCCTGGATAATTTATGCAGACAAAGTTCATGATTATCGAAGAAAACGCAGGGAAGCCTCTCTCCGATCCGATTTTTCTTAAGACGAGCTAGCGGCAGTACACAGGCCAGAAAGAACATCACATGTTTAAAAACATCAACGAAGTCTGGTGCATGAAGACGAGGTAGAAAAATACCCGAGAACGAGGCTGCCTGAATATTGCGTGGCTTTTATTATTCCAGCAGCTTTGAAAACACTCGATCCATATGTAGGTATTAAAGAAATCCTTTAAGTTTAATCAAATAGCGTATCATGAGCTTAACACCCTTTATTTACAAGACCGTTAAAATTCACATCACGTCCGTACGTCAACGCTTCACTGCTGTCTGATTGGATATTCTCAACTGAACGGCAGAAACATTTTCACGTTTCGGAGTGGTTGTATGGTTCTTCTTTCTTTCTTCTTCTTGTTTTACTGTTATTAAGGTGTTTACGGCAACTGGCGAGACAACTTGAACAGACAATTTCCCAGAGCTATCAACCTTTATTTTCTCTTTATCAGTTCAAATCTTTTTGTCCAGCAGCCAGGTAATGAGAATATAGGAAACCGTCAACTACAGGGTAATGAAGATTTCATTTGTCTTTCTTTAAACCCCATAGAAAATCAATTAAGCAAATCGACGAATATCGGGTACAAGTATTCCTGATCATCCCAAGGAAAATTGCATGATTGTAGTGTGGGTGAACTTTTTATTGTTTAAAGAAAAGAAGAACGCTTCTGTCTAGCAAATTGTCCGGAGGTCAGCAGTTGCTGAAGGTCGCAAGCTAAATGTAAACCACGTCTGTTGAAATGTAAAACTCTTTAACATTTTTCTGCCGATATACCGAACTTGAAATATTCATTGGGTCTCATTTATTCTCGGCTCCTTACAAATTGCGATAATTTTATTACTTTCAGGTCCTTTCACTGGCAAACAATGCGCAACTGAATAATTCAAAATGAGGTTGCGGATTGTAGGAACGTTTTGTGCATGTCGCCTTGGCCTCGCGAGGTGCGTGTATGTTAGCGCCGCGCGCAACTTTAGCTTTTCAGACTGCTTTGGGCCCATAAAGCGATCAGTCGTCTACACAAGCCAAAAAGGGTTTACGTAGCCACTGGTTTAATCAGAACAAAATAATTAATGAAAACGTCTTGTGAAGATGAAAAACAACTCGAGCTATGGAACTGACAATACCTATGAAAATTTTTCCGCCATGCAAACTAAAGGGCGTTCATATATTAAGCCCGATTGCGTCATTCGATCCAAGTGATTTAATCCGTTCTTTATGCCTAAGGATTTAGAGTTATTTTCTCCGTTAGTGAAGTGTTAATAGCTTGCTAGAATAAAAAAAGACTCCTTAATAATTTTAAAACTCTTAAAACAGCTTTTGTTGATGTAAAGATTTACCCATACCTATTGCAGTAATCCCTACATAATTCGAGGCAAGTAAAAAAGGTCTCCCGTGCTTCCAAAAAATTGTTCTAAACGCCTTTTGCTACAGCATTTCAACTAAATGAGTAAATTAATCCCGATACTTTCAATCTGCTTGGTGATACACTTGCTCACAGGCTTGTTTGAGCTGAGTAACGAAGAAAAAAATTTATTTTTTCAACTTGCCATACACACAGGCAATACTTGGGTAAAGTAATTGCTCGAACGTAATCCCATCATTACGTAGGACATTTTAAATGTCTGGGACTCTGTCGAGGAGGGCAGGCACAATAACCAGAATCTAAGAAAGGGAATAATTTGAGTCTCCATGTGTTTTGTGAGCAAAAACTCCGGTCCTGATTTGAATGAGGTTAAATAAAACATAGATACTGAAATGTCGTGATACTCGCCAAAACTCAGATAAGAAAATCAGCTGGTAAAATACCACTTGCTTTCAGAGGGTTCTGAAAACTGACATAACAGTACTTTACTATAATATATTACGGACTGGTTAGAAGTTACGTGGCAAAAAAAACTTATTTCGTTCAATTTCAGAAATAATTGATGCGAACAAGACTAAAATATTGGGCATATTAAAATTTTACTGAGCATCTGCCATCGTGACGCCGTACTGTGTTCAGAAGTAATCTATCGTTTCTTCTTGAAATTAAGAAGGACATCGAATTTACGTGACTGGAAGAACGACCAAGAACGTTAAGTTAGTGGAATCAGAAATAACCTTTACATGCGTGGCACGCGCATAGAAAAATATATAATCAATTCGTCAGCAGTTGTTTAAGGAGCGTTGAAACCTGTATAAAACCGAAGAAATTATTCCCGAAACGTTTGCTTCTATACAGCTTTCAGAACTCCATAACCATGTTTTTTGTTATGCAACATGATAGTGTGGGGTAAAAGTATCAAATTACTCACCAAAATGACCTGAAAATGACCACTCCCCCATAATTGGCTGTCGATCCCTTTGCCCTATTTCAAACTGACGAGAAATATTTTTGAACGTGGAGAGTTCAAGAGAAGACATCGGCTGCGAATTCACGGATCGGTTGGTTGTTGACCTGTGAGCTTGTACAACAAATAACTTTTGGCGGACCAATCGTTGGTGTTGTCTTAGATTTTATGTACATGTTAAATAGCCCGAACAATGGCTTCACAGATTTCTAGACAATGGCAGTCTTTCTGATCAAGTGGACGACACATACGGACGGTGTAATAAATTATGCATATACCAGACAACTGAAACAAGACAAACAAAAGCATAACGAATCACCCGCTAGTCGCTTTGCCTAGCTCATCAGAGGGAACCTTTAACTCTGACATGCCATTTTGTACTGTAGTTGAAATGTCAGTAGTCCAGTGTGGACCAACCTGCCTAACAAGCGTTTCTTCAGTTCTTTATCCATATAGCGACTTGTAGAACTCCTCGCCTATTGACAACAGCCCTTTGCAACGAGCACAAATAAGAGCTTCATACACTCTTCTTTTTAAATAAGAATATTGTTTTCCCGGCCGAGGCTGAATATTCTTATAGCCATATCTCCCTTCCCCCTGGAGCAGATCATGGGTGCAAGACTCATGCAGCTGGGCTGCTAGGTCAGTGGATTTTTAAAGAAAATTCAAAATGGCACAAGTTTATTCGCTTTTAGCAACTCTTATTGCAGTTAAATTGCATGAAAATGGTTAGAATTCTTGACAATAGCGTCAACAATTTTATTAGCTAGCTCATTCTAGAATTTTTTACAAGATTAATACTGATTTTTTCACTCATATACATTTTTTGGTTTTAACTGAGGACAAAGTTATTTAGCAACGCTGGTTACGTCCAAGAGCTGCACAAAAATGCTCCGAAATCTTACTTTTGTTATACAATTCGCCTATTTTTGAATCAGACCAAATAAAGGAAGAGAGCAACTTTTGAGCAACTTTCGTTACAAAAAGCAACCTTTGACTTTTTTTGAGAAACTTTTGAGCAACTGTTTGAGAAACTGCGGGCAACTTTTTGGGAAATCTCAAGCAATTTGTGGAAAGTCCTTCAGGTAGTTTTAAATCGTCTCTTTAATGTAACCTTAGGGAGGCCCCGTGGCCTCATGGATAGGACAAACGGATGAATAGTTTATTGAAACTTTAAAACCACAGCTCTCAAACTGAATTAGATAAAACTTTACAAATGAATTTAAATAATAAAACTATGCTAAAATGTGATCCGTGAAAAACCCCAAATAAAATCGTCTATACGCAATTGCTGTGGAAAAAGCTACTCTTTAGTCTGTTTGCTTTGCAAATAGGAATGTGATATCGTGGATTATTATATTTCACAAATCAGTTTTAAAAGGTTAAGTCTGCATACAAGCCAAGTGGCCCGTTAGGCCGGAGCTTATCCCAGTTTCCTTAGCATGAAGCGACCAGGAGTATTTCTACTTCCCCCTGGATGGAATGCTAGTCCATCGCAAGGTTACCCCCCAGCATTAAATTCGCCGGTGCACATCTATACACTTGGGTGGAGAAAGGCACTGGGAGAGTAAAGTCTCTTGCATGCCCAAGAACAAAACAAAATGTCCCCGGCCAGGGCTCGAACCCAGACCGCTCGATCTGTAGACGAGCGCACTAACCACAGGGCCACCGAGCCTCCACTCCGCCTCTTCCTCTGTTTGGCTCTGGTAAAAATCTGCAGCATAATTTGTGATCAGGATTATTACCGATGTCTAGAAACATTTTGACTGCTAAGGACTGTCTCCGAACAAAAAGTGCGTGTAATAAATGTGGAAGATAATTCTTGCAAGCGTCTGTAAGCCCCCTCTAGTTCGTCTCACAGGCAGTTCGGAAGCAGGAATTGTGGAAAACTGGAGAAGCGTACTCTAGCACTGATGACCTAACGGATGCATGTTATCAGTAGAAAGTTGTGAGTAAGTGCGCTCGACTCCTGATCAAGCGGACCTTTGTGTCTGACATGAGATTTCAGATATTTTGTGTCTGATAAACCAACGCAGCTGGGATAATGAATGCAGCTAATGAATGTCTACAATCCAGGTCTGACGCATCGTGGAAAATCATCCCTGAAGCCGCGCTTGAAATCTTGGAGGAATATCATTTCTTTCACAATGCAACTCCGACGTCAAGTTCTTGCAATTTAACAACCTCCCAGACTTCTATAGCGACATCTTATAATATTGGCAAAACACGAGGTTTGCTCTTCAAAAGAATACTTCCCCCCACAACGAAATAATTTGGAATAATCACAACAAAATAATAGATGGTAAAGCACCCTTTTATAAAAGCTGGCTAGAAAAAAAACATTCTACGGGTTGAAGATCTCCTCGACAATAACTTTAACTTCCTCCCTTTCAATCTTTTCTCTGAAAAATTTCATCTTGAAACCCCCTTCACTCTTTATTTCGACTTAATTAATTCTGTGCCGGCCCCTTGGAAGCTGGCAATAAAAAGGACTCCTTCGTATGTAGCGGAAAATGAAAAGAACACAACAAAAATTTCCACCAAAAGCGTTTACTCTATTATGCTAAAAAAAGTCTTCTTATTCCCAACCGCTGAGAGCAAAATTATTAGATATGGTTTTACTCAAGATAATATTCACAGAGTGTACCAACTACCTTTCCAGATAAAAAGTGACATAAAAACAACGTTTCATTATAAGATTATTCATAACATTCTTCCAACAAAAGTTAGTCTCTTTAAAGCCAAGATATGTGATGATGACATATGCCCACAATGTCTTGCTGACAGACATTCCTTAGATCATATGTTTTTGCGCTGTCAATTAACTTTATCCTTCTGGGACTTATTCCAAACATAGTGGACTGGCAAAACTAAAGAAAATGTCACATTAACAGAGAGCATGATTCTGTACGGAATTTTCAACAGTAGAGAACACCTATACTCCTTGAATGACTCACTTCTTATAGCAAAGTATTCCATATGTAGTAGCTGCTTACAAGAAAAAAAGCTTTGTTTTGACAGTTTTCTCACGCTTCTAAGAAAAAAAAATAACTTTTTTTATATTTCGTCTATTTTGCTTTACTTTTCTTGTCTTCTCTTTTTTTTTTACGTTTACTAATCTATAGATTTATGTGAAGTTGTGAAGTAATTAGGTTAACAAAAAAAAGATTGTTAAGTAGATATTTGTTACAAGTTGTAAACCGTTTGTAAATTATAATAATAATAATAATAATAATAATAATAATAATAATAATAATAATAATAATAATAATAATAATAAAAGGCAATATTAGAATAACAGAGCTACAGAAGACCGTCCTCCTTGGAACCGCTCACATACTTGGGACTCTATCCATCAAGAAATCCAGTAGACTTATGAATGCCCTAGGCTCACGGATTGAACTCGGCACCATAAGTTAAAAGCGGCAAGACTTCAAGGACTATTTACAACAATAACAAACTTTATTGAGCACTTTTCCATACAAACTTGAATCTTACATGTATCTGGTAAAAAAATTCAGAAATTCTGTTGTTCCTTAAGTTTTCGGTAATTATAATAATAATAATAATAATAATAATTTATTATCATCATTGTCATATCATATATGTCATGATATCATGGTTACTACAACTAATACTAATACTACCATCATCATCATAACATTAATTAACATATTCCATACAAATTGGTATATACAAGGTAAGGACTTATAATAATAATAATGATAATGATAATGATAATGATAATGATAATGATAATGATAATGATAATAAAAATAATAAATGAATGTATAAAGTTATTGGCGGCATGGAGAGCGGAGTTTAAGTTTAATGTTTTAGCATCGTTTGTGTTCGTTTCTGCTATGAAAAATGGAGGCTTCACCTGCAATTTTTTAACGCTTTTGCGCAAGGTAAAGTGAACACCGAACAGAGCAACGACTAAATGCCCACTCCACTGCAGTCTACTCAAAGGATCGTGCTTACCAACCAAGCGTATTACCGCTGCCCGTATATCGACAACTCACATAAAGATGGCGGATAAGCTGGTCGTCGTTGCCATACTCACTTTCAGCACAAAAAGTGTCTCTTGCGGTTTAAAGATAGCGGAAACTGTCTAAGTTATATTAAGACGAGGTTATAGGAATAACAGAAGGCTAATTTATAACGCTATAGAATTTTGCACGATGGAGCTGTTAGTCATTTCGTCCGTATTGCTTGGTCTTTGGATGACCTGGTCTTTCTGGGCTCACATGAAGTACAAGTGGAGTAACTTACATGCCTTGAAAGCCCTCGCTGGATTTCAGTTGACTGCAAACACCTGGAATCTGACTATTCACCTTTTGTTGTTGATTCCTTGGCCATTTTTGGGATATCTGATAAACCCAGGAGATTTTTTGTGGAAAGTGGACCCCATCATTTGCCGATTGATCACGGCGATTCAGGAAATTTCGTCTTTAACGTGCGTTGCAAACGCAGCTGGTATTTTTGTGACAAATCAGGGAAAAGATGAACTTAAAAAGGAAAGAAAACGCAAGATGGCCTTTCTCCTCGTTTCTGCAATCTCGATTATGAGCGGACTATCTGCAGTAATTTACACAAAAATCGTACCTCTCCTGAAACATGGCACCATGAGCGGAGCAAACTGTCCTTCACATTCGTTTTCAGTGCTCTGCGGGTTGATCGAGGTTAAATGTGTCTTTATTATCTACGTGGCGTGCTCTGCGATTTTGTTTTTTAGCAATCCCTCATTCACTGGCTCAAGGGCAAAACACATTTTAAAGATCTTTTTCAAATGCTTATCCATAACATACCGCCTGACTGCAACTTGTGCCCTAACGCTCGCTGTTATGTTCATGCCATTCTATTTTCTTGGTGGATCGTTATACAGTGTTACTTTCAACACAGTCAAACTGTATTTCGATGTCGTAACTCTTGCAGTGGTTATAGGTTTTCCTGCGTTTTTCCACTCAGATGTTGACATGCGGTTCAGTACATCACAAACTGTGCAATCATATCTCTTGGACCAAAGTCCAGACAAGGAACAAAGAAAAGTAAAAATAAGGATAAAGACACATTCACAAAAAAGTTGAAAAAAAAAAAAAATTTACTGTCAGTGAATCACTTTGAATGTTCATATTCTAAATGTAAAATGCTTAATATATTACGAATAGAGATCTTCACATTTTTTGTTGGCATTGTTGCATGGCATAGTTAGTAGTAATTTAAAATATTTAGAAGTCTGGAACAAGATTATCTGTCTAAACAGTAGCCATATTATAGCATTTTCAAGTTTTCCCCAAATTTTAGAGTAATGTTTTCATAATTTATTAAAGTGGCCAAGATAAGACAAAAGTGTGTGAGTTATCTGAGTATTTCATTAATAATATTATCAAATGTTCATAAATTATGTCTACATAATATTCCCAAATATTTTTATTAAAAAATTACAAAAGTAGTATATCCATATATTAATTTCATTATGCATTATTTACAGACTGCAAAAATTATATTGTGATCTCTCGTTGCAAATACCAGTAAATTGGAACGAGAGATTCATTTTTACATAAAATATTCTTGTGCTTTTTAAAGGTCGGCACACATGAGGGAACTAGGTAGTCCCTGCAGCTAGTCCCTGCAACAAGTTGCGGGGACAAGTCCTATCGTGTGAACTGGCCATTTTTGCTTCAAAATCTAGTCACAAGGGACCAAAGTTTGGTCCTTGCGACTAGTCCCACCAATTCAAACCAGTTTGAATGTTTGGGACAAGTCCCTGTGACTTGTTCCTCAAAACGCTTCGTATGAAATGTTCGTGGGACAAGACCCTGCGACCAGTCCCTTTGTGTAAACTCTTCAGGGGACTAGTTGCAGTCCCCTCGTGTGTGCCGACCTTAAGAGCAAACAGAAATTGCCAAATGCGTGGGTTATGTAGCCATTTTCTTGTGAAAGTCTGATTTAGTTTGTTTGAAAAACAACTTTTCCATAAACTACAGTTCTTAGAAGGCTTAAATTTTCATTAAATAAAAGCAGATCTGCCCTTTTGCCCACTTCTGTTCTTCCAGTGTGGGAAATCTTGGCAATTCTGAAACCAAAAATTTATGTAAAAACACATTTCGGTATACAATTTATTTCGTTCTGTTTAGAATAAAAGAAATATGTGTATGCTGTAAGATAGCTATTGTCTTGTTATTCTTGCATTTTTGAAGACATCCATGTATTGAAATAACAGAATGCTGCTGAAATATGTCACAATCAAACCTCTTCTTCGAGATAGCTTTTGCAAAATAATACAGACACCTCTATAATGTACAGACCAAAAATCTGTATAACCTACAGTACATGTAGCCCTGTCCTATATTTACATTTAAATACAGTTGAGCCGCACTATTTTGAACTCTCAGCGAAATTGAAAAATAGTTTGAAATAGCAGGAGTTCAAAATAGCAGATAATAAATAACTCACTAAAGAACAAATTCAAGGGAAACGGTTGAAATAACGAGGAATTTGAAATATCTAACCAAATCCAAATTACTGAGGTCTGACTGTATAGGCTTGACTATGTTATTTGTCTACTAAAGTACTGTTCTTGGCAGGAAGGTGTTATGAATATAGACAATAAACAACAACGGATATTAATACTTCTCAAAACTATCAGTAGAAGACTTGCGATAATTTATGGTAAATATAGCAATTGGAAAGGAGAATTTATATTTTTGTCTTTGAACCAGAAAGTTACAAGTGAATGGTTTTCGAATTACCTGGCAGGATTCTCTGATAACATTGCCACGGCTTTACCTATGGGGACTCCAAAAATGTTCAACAGCAAATGAAATGTATCAAGCAGAGTGCTGCAACTACCAGCCAAGGTGTTTGTTCCAATAATTGACATGGTGCGACCACTGGGAGACACTTGCACTAGATGAACATACAGTGTATGGAAATGATTGGTTACTACTAATTAACAGTAACTGACTGAATGTGATTGCTTGCTAGTCCCCATGTGGGCACAGCACTACATGATCATCAGAATTGTAAAATGGTGCTACTAAAGAGAGAATGGGGGCATTGATGGTGGCCAATTGGTTTCTGGATTGTGCAATCCAAGGTCTAGTGCTGGCTGGAATCACTGTGTTGTACTTTTTTATTTTTCAAGACAGTTAACTTGTACAGTGCTTGATCTCTCTCCACCCAGGAGTATTTTTAATTATGGTACTGACAATTCAATCAGTTAAGGATAAGCACCAAATTACAAGCAAGTGCTTAAAATACATTAAGGAGTATGGAGTAAGCTTACTTTGTCTGTTTCCATACTTGATAATTGCTCCAGGAAGTCAGTTATGAAAGCAATGTTCTTAAAGTGACGGCTCTTCAGCAGCAATGATATTGTTAGGGGATCTCTGTAAATCAAAGGGAAAATGATAGAAATTATGTCCAGTAACCTCAGTAAAACCGTGCAAATCAAATGCATGGGATTGCAAGACAACTTGCAACAGTGACTTTAAAGGGTTTGACTCAGGAGAAGACATTTCTGTTCAGATCCCACAAGGAGTTTACTGTACTGAGAAAGAACCTTACAAGCAAATTTGGCTTACACATGAGCTAAATCTCCAATGATTTCCACTGTGGGAGTTTTTATGCCTCTGTACTTTGGAAGGTTTGGCAATTCATCCAGGACTCTAAAGTTGACCAGACCTGGAGATCTGAGAGGAAACTCAACAGGTAAACAAACAAATGAATAAATAATTGCATTAAATAAAATAATAATAATAATAAATAAATTTAATAAGCCTGTCTGTCTATCCATTCATTCTTTTGTCTGTCTGTCCATAAGTGGATAGGTAGAGAAGCAACTAAATATATTTATCTATAATTTAAAGTAAATAAAATTAATGTTGCTCTTGTTTAATGTGGGTTATACTCAATAGTCTTGTATCTAAGGTTGCTGTTTATACCAGACCATGCCAACTGAAAGTATTGATTTGCAAAGAATAAAAAACAATGAGCTAGGGAATAATCCTAAGCATTAAATAATTAAAAATTATATTTTATTGACATTTTTACCTGTGATGGAACGAGCAGACATTGAAAAGGTGTGTCAAATGAAACTGTTGTGTTTCACCCAGAGACAAAGCAGCTAGGATTTCATCCTCAGTGGCTTGTTTATCATGACCAAGAGCTGGTACCACACCCCTGATAACATAGATGGTTTTAATTACTAGAAATTAAATGGTAAATCCTGCTCCTAACTCCTGAGACTTACTAAACTCTTATTCATCATTGTTAAATACAAAAGGTCAGGGAGTTATAGCCAGGAAAGGGGCAGGAAGAATGTTTTGAAGTGGATGCAAGAAAAATTAACAATTGAAACCACTTTAATTTACACTTTTTCTCAGTCTTCTGGAGAGTCTCCATACACAGAATTGGTAAGTATGAATGATAATCCTTCTCTGCTTTAATTTGTATAATTATAAGGAAAAAGTCTAATTCACATTCTGTTGAAAGCAGGAATGAGGAATTAACAGAGAAATGTCATCAAAATTAGCAGAGAAAGCAAACAACGGAGAGGCTCAGTATAGAACATCAAAGACATCAGTGTTAGAGAAGTCAAGCAACTCTATAATAATTTATATCTGTACTGTGATAACCTGACTCATTATCTGCTGATTGATAATCCTTCTTTGATTGATAATCCCTCCTTTCACATTTGTACACATAAGTATGTTTCTTGAGCTTTATCTTGTAACTTTTTTTCATTTACATGTATATATTCAATTTAATTGATTTAATATCTATTCACAATCCCATAAGCTGCAAAGAAAAAAAAAAGGTTTTATTTGTCATTATTATTATTATTATTATTATTATTATTATTATTATTATTATTATTAATGTCTGCACCTTTTCAGAAGACATTTTATTCTCTTGTAATCATTAGATGCTTCTGGGTGAGGACTGATTGTCATGATTTTTAAATGATGCATCTTTTCAAGGATCCGTTTAAACTCATCAGAAGTCATTTCATTGTAACTTCCTGGAAGACCACCAAGGTCTGTGATGATAGGTCCCTAAAAAATAACAACCAATCAAAATGGTAGCAAGTCACAAGTTTTAATTTGTTGTACTTTGCTCTCTTTGGTAGGCATCCATTTCTAACTTTTATATTATATGAAAACACTATTCAAGTTAAATCATGAAAAACAAACTCCTAGTAAAAATTTTAAAATTGTCATCTTGACCGTCATTTATTATTCACCTCTGAATGGATCCCTTCTAATACAGCCCCTTCTCTGTCAACAAGTCCTACATGGCTTTCCAGGGTGTTTAAAAGTTTGCCCATTTTATTGCTCAGAGGATGTGCTGGGAAGACAACTGTAGCCAGAAACGATGTTGTCCCACTTTGAACTAGCTTAGCTCTTGTAAAATCTGCAAAGAAAAAAACTCCTTCATTTACTGCCAATTAAATTAATGCCCAAGGGAAATCAAACCAGCTTGATTTTGGTGGAGGATTTTCCATTTTTCACTAAAAAAATTTCTAAAGGTAATGTTTCTCTGTGGAAATTTTGTGCATAAATTTCTGTTTGAAAATTTTTCAAGGAAACCTTTTTAAACTATTTTTTCCATAGAAGGTTTCAAAGTGTTCTTACTGACATTAAATTGCCTCTGGCTGGTTGTTATGTAGCTTTAGAGTTGTATGACTGTTACACTCATACATGATTATTAGTAACCTTAACCTACAGATATACTCACATAAAGTTTGATAATGACAAATCTAATGACAGTAGCTTCAAAAATAAAGGCCAAAAAACAAAAACCATTTATCACAAAACATACCTGGATTAAACCAAAACTCTGCAACATCATCAGCTCCTCCTGTAAATTAATCAGTCATGGGATTGTACCTGCCAATATGATCATTTACAGAAAGCATGCACTCTCTCAGAAGACACCAAATGGTATTAGACCCTGTGCTAAATTGACAACATCTTCATTTGGTAGGGGATTCCCCTGGCCACCCCCCACCCCCTCCCCTCCCCTTCCCTCCACCTTGGATTACAGTTTTGGTTTAGTTTCAGTAAAAAATATGTAATTTAATAAAAGGAATAATCAAGATAAATATATTATAAAGATTATTTTGCTATTTCATCCGCGAATTTGAAGAAAAACTAAGCTTACCCATTCCATGGTTGTGAATATCCACAAACCCAGGGGTGAGAAAATGACAAGTTAATTTTTCACTGCCACAATTTCCTGTGCACCTGTCAATCGCTGCAATCAAGCCTTTCTCTACAAAAACATCGAAAGGTCCTTCCTCGCATCGTCCCTGAGGAAAAACTACAATTTGCGCACAAATGCACAAAGGAGCGGCCATCTTTGAAGGCGTCCGGTCCGTGAAGGTCAACCGAGGGCACAGTGATCTGGGAACGGGATTGAACTTTGAGACCAGAAGCGAAAAGGATCCTGGGAAAGAGGTTACGTTGACAAGAGCGCCTGCGCACATTGGAGAAAACCCCGGCCGATGAAAGAGTTTGCGAGTTTGTGAGTTTGTGGGAAACTTCCTTACACTTTACTGAAGAATTAAAATGCTTTCTTCAGCTCTAAGGGTTGGATTTAGCCGGATTTCGATGGCTACCAAGAGGTGCCTCGTACCAACAATCAATGCAGGTATTTTTGTTATAGTACTTGATCATACTTTTCGTTCCTCGAAGACTTTCGTTCACGTGGAACTTGCAGTACGTGGATATTGTGGTTACACGCAAGGTGTTTAAAATAGTTTCACTGTATTGTGAAATTGCGTACCAAAGTTATAATTGTACAGAATGTGAATTCTGATTTTCAAATATTCCTTCGTATAAGAAAGCTGACGGGAACAAGTTTCGTGAAACCTGCATATCTTTTCTTGACAGTTCGAAGGTCACGCAAATAAAACAACCACACCGACAGTCCCACCCCCTCGGTAAAACCGGTTCGTTCGTTTTAGTGTTGTAAGCATTAGAGACAAATTGAACTGGCATGGCTGGATATTTTTTGGTTCCAAGCACATAACCAATAACAAGGGCAAAAAAATAAATTTTTATGAACCAGATCTAAGTTGTTGTGGAGATAGTTGCAATCATCTAAATGTGCTAGACTTTGGATTAAGCTATCTGGGTTCAGGTCCTGACCCAGCGACTTTGTTTTTTCTTGGACAAGGCATATTACCCTCACAGTACCTCTTTCCCTCCAGGGTGTGTAGATAAATATTGGTAATTTAATGCTGTTGATTATTCATTCAATATGTGTACATTTGTGATTTGCCAGAGTGATTACTTTTGGTTTGATATAGTAATTGGACCGAGTGGAGTACAATTCAGGGAGTAATAGGTGAGTAATTTCTAAATTGGATGAACTCGAAGCACGGGGCTGATTTGAAATTACTAGCATGATTACTCCCTGAATTGTACGACATGATGTCCAGTTACTAATTAATTGTATCAATAACAAATTTCTGAATTAAAAATGTCTTTTGAGAACTTCTTTTGAGCGAAAGTGTATGTTGTGCTTCTCATAAGTTTTGAAAACTGTAGGAGACATTACGAAGGAAGCCACTAAAGCGTGCGTAATTGAAGTGCCAGTCACATGGGTATCTAATTACAGGTATCTAATTACAAAAAGTTAAAATTGAATACCTGTAATTTGACACTCAGGTGATCGCGTGCCGATTACATGGCAAATAGTCATGTGGAGAACCAATCATGATTGTGAATTTTGTTATAGATATGCATGATTATGGCTTTAATTGCTCTTTGAATTTTCAAGTGCATGTACATGTAACAAGACATGCTACATGTATGCGGTTCTCTTTTGTGTTTTGTTATAATTCGAGTTATTGTTCATCTTACTTGAATCTCAGACGTCATCCTCGTGATGAATGGAAAAAAGTGTAGGTCTAAAAAATTGCTATATTTTAAACATTATTCATCTGATGTACTTTAAATGTCTTTATAGGTACATTCTCACGTTCCAACCAAACAGCAGCAGGTATTTGATTCTTTTCCATTATCATGGTCTTTTACCAATAGAAGAAGTAGCACAAGTGTATAGTACAATATGTGGGGAAAAGCAAAGGAAAATCACTTGACTGTACTTTAATTAACAAAGTGGTTTGTATGTAATTACTTCACCATGCAAAGAACAGAGAAATTATAAGAATATTATGCCAATATTCTTATATATAATATTATTGTATATAATATATAACATGATATTATATACAAATAATTTGTAAATACATGTATAATAATAAACACTCTTACATGTTATTGGATATTCCAGGCAAAGTGTCTTTACTTGTGCCATCATTATACATGTATCATCAGCTCTTGCTAGTTCTGAGTTTCTCTTCTGTTTTAGTATAAATCTACTGGAGTTCTATCACGAATGTCGTTTTCTGTTTGGCTACACTACTCACTATCTATTCTGTGATAGATAGTGAGTAGCGTAGTAGTGTGCCCTTGTTAACAAAATGATGGCCGCTTCTTGAAGTTATCTAAGTGTCTGAAGAGGATTTAGATAAAGTTTTGAACAACTACGTGTAGTAGATTTATACTAAAACAATTAGATTATTTGCTCTAAATTTCTATCACATGATAGTTGACTCGGGCTGCGCCCTCGTCACTTAACACATGATAGAAGTTTCAAGCTCATAATCTAGTTGCTTAATAGAAGTATGGGTTTTTACAGGGTATTTTTCCATCAACATAAATGAGAACTTTCTTTATCTGCTTCACTTCAGGAGACAACTGTGTCAAGTGGCATATCAAAGATGGTGTAGCTGTCGTCAGGTTTGATACTCCAGACTCTAAGGTGATTCTTGTTTTGTTGTAATGCAGGCTAAAAGTCATGGAATGGTAATATTTTCACCAGCAAAGTATTCATGTAAGCGTGCTAGTTGACTTACACTGTGGCTAAAAGGTGTCTAACCTAACAACACTATACAGGAAAGGAAACCAGGCCCAAATGTTGCTCTGTTGATCGTCACAGGACTGTGGATATGTGTCAAGATTCGAAACCATGTGCCCTTCCCAGAGTTTGTCTAATCACACAATCATGTAGTTAGCTTCTGCAGGAATTATCCATTCACTTGGTGTGTCTCCAAACAGTTCATTGAGTGGTTACATGCAATTGAAGTACCTGCTATATAAACTGTGTTTTGTTTCTCGCATTAGGTCAATGTCCTGTCTGAAAAACTCACCCGAGAACTGGTTGAGGTAATTTAGCAATGTTTTATTTTGGGCTTAGTTTGTCATTTCTATTCTTTCTTTTAGCATCTTTCTGTGACTACGTTTTTACAAGTGCCCCCTCTTCTAATAATCAGTCAGCTGTTCTAATAGGCTTGTTCACAATTATGCATCCCTCTATTGCATTGATTTAAGTATTATGATTCACAATTTGGGAATTTAGTTTTATTATTGTGCTGAGATCTGTTTTAGAAACAATTTTTGCCCATTAAATTGGTACAGTAGTTGGGGGGCAAAGTTGGAAAAAATAATTCCACAGTTTGAATATTCACCCCACAATATGTGTGATGAACACCCTTCCTTTTCAATAAGCACCCAGGCACTTAATGATTATTGATACCAGTACAAACAGTTCCTTTCATTTTGATGATTTTATTAGGTGATGCAAGATGTGGAAAACAATCGAGAGGTGGAAAGTGTTGTTCTTGCATCTTCAAAACCAGGCTGTTGGATTGCTGGTGCAGACATCAAGTAAGGGATTTTGAGTTTTTCGTTGTTAATAGTAATAACAACAATGACGATAACAATAACGATAACAACTTTATTAACATGTCTTTCATTCTAGTTCTTGTTTCGAATGCTTTAGCAAAGTGTAAGAAACAGCCCATAAGCTAAACAAATAATACTTCTGAGCATTGTGTAAGATATGTCGATCAATGAAAACGCTATTGCAAGAGCATGTTGACAAAATATTGTATTGCAATAAACATTTCTTTTTTCCTAGCATGCTGCTTGCAGGTGACACCTCACAGAAGGTAAGTGTACATATACATTTGTGTTAACATTTTTCATTTCATTTATTCAGTCCTTCTGATAGGGTACGATAGATAACCAGAAATTAGGTGAAATTCTCAGGGCAGATTAATTATGTGAGTTTTTTCTGAGCTATTTTAAGCTTGTTTTACTAGGTTTCTGAAGAAGAAAACCACTTTGGGCTGCTCCAAAGACAATTTGAACTCAAAGAAACAACAATTAAACAGCGATGTGTAAATTGGGATAAAAAGAAGACTTAAGGTGCTTGTCCACCGCGAACTTCCGAAGATGATTGATCACAGTGTTGCATGATGAACAAAAGATCTTCCTTTTCTCTGTGAGGAAGGGGTATTTTGTTGCTCTGTCTTTCACAGTTGAATTTCGAGCAAGGTGCGATTTTGTCTTTCAGTCAAAGAAACAGTAGGCGCTTTCAGCAGAGACTTGTCCACGAAGGACATTTGTTTTGTATTCCACAAAAGAAGCTACAGTTTGCAGTCAAACTAACAATACTTGGATCATATTGTTTTGAAATGTACTCAGTCTGGTAATTCTGATTGGCCCAAGCAAAGAAAGGGATTGTCTGCATTACACCAATAGGCAATTCTTTGAGAATGAAAACAAGTACTACCGGTATAGCCCAGACAACCAAAACCACCTTGGATTGCTGTTGTTTATGGAGTCGATGGTTGCAGAAGGTTTTTGAGGTTTTTTCAAAGCCAGATCATCTTGAAATGCCATGTAGATGCAGGATTTTTCCAGATAAAATGTTAGCTAATGGTTTATTTTGTTAAAATTGAGTGAATTGTCATGAAGCATGCAAGTGAATTCATGAATTGGGTGGTCGGATGCGATTTGAGGTCGATTGTGTGAAGTGGCACCATTGTGTAATAACAGAAGGCCTGTTTATTGAGCTAGTTTTTATGTAATGAAAACCATTAATTGAACAACATGCAAAGTTGCATCTCCTACCCCAGGGCTAGTGGATCTTGCAGTCGGGCTAGTGGACTGTATAGATGGGGTAATGGATTCAGTCCCTCACTTGCCCGATGGCAATGATTTTTTAGAACATTTGAATTACAGACGTACTTGTATAAGAAAGGAATTTCGGGGGGGCTAAAGGGAATGACTTTCAGGCTAGTACAGTGTACATCATAGTTACAGCTTGTCTGAAGGGCAAGCCTCCCCAAAATTATTTATTGTTGGAAGGTTTTTCTTCTGTTATCCTCTTTGTACCAAGTGTGGCACATGTGACCCCTGACCCTAAGGGTGGAGTCACATGCATATAGTTTAGTGGTTTGGTTGACCCCTAAGTTTGCCTTGTCCTTGGCCCAAGTGCATGATACAGATTTAACTCCAGGCTTTTAGCCAGGATTTGAAAAGTGGGCATCCAAAATGTGCTATAGGGCCTGCTCAAATGAACAATTAAAAAGGCAACATATGAAAAATAAAACGATTTGCTTTAATAAGTGGCCATCCACAGGATGCCTGGACATCCATGTGGCTAAAAGCTTGTTTCATTAGCTCTCTATCCCTCTCACTTAAGAAGGGTGCCCTGGTGGCTCCAAGGTGTTATGGATTTTTTTGAATGTTTGATGATTTTGTCATTGCGTACTCTTTTAAGAGGGTGGGTTGTTGGCTCATCATGTTACATCCCCAACACTGAGGACCAGATAGATAACTGTAACTTCAAATTACAAATCTGAGTTTCATTTCACCCTTAGGTGGCAGAAATTTCAGCCAATGGACAAAAAGTGATGCAACATATTGAGGTTTGTACATTGACAAGTGTGCTTTTGTACTAGAATGTTTCTCTTTCTCTCTTCCTGTATCATAATGTGCAATTTGTATTTCTGAGTAACAGACATCATTCTTCTCATGCTCAAAAATTCATTCTGTCCTTGCTGAAGTGAAGTTTTTAATTGGTGCCTCTCAACTTGAGGTTGATAAAAGTAAATTAACTGCTATTACAAGTTTGTAAAGTGGCTGCTTTGAGCATTAACCCTCTGTCTTTGCTCTGATGAAAGGCTAATCAAATAGACATCTTCACGAACTTGCTATGGCAATAGACCAATTTCAATAATATATTAAAATTCAACCTAACACAACAGACCTCAGCACAAGGCTCTGGGGAATAAACCCGATGAACTCTGTAGTTATTCCCCAGGGCCTCGTACTGAGGTCTATTGTTTTAGGCTGAATTTTAATATATCCATATTGGTCTATTGAATTTACATTATCAACTTCAAGTTGCTTTTGAAAAAATAGTTTGCTTTGATGAAGAGAGCTGTGAAACTTGACCAAGAAAATTCCATGCTTAGATGATGTGGTTCTAAAGTCACCTGTGTAGTATTTCTTTTTAATCTTGCAAGAGGTAAATTTTTGCATCTTATTTATTATCTTGACCAATATGAGAGATAACTTGTAGTGCAGGCGTTATTTTGGAGCGGAACAGTAGATAAATCAGGTTTTGGATGCCACCATCTTGGATTATAATGGGATGCTTGACCGTTAGAGGGTTGGTGCAGAGGCGGGGTGGGGGGTGGGGCACTTGAAATTTTTCCACTTAATGCCTACTCCCTTGGCAAATATATCCTCGCCCCAATCCTCAACAGTTACCAAATCCAAGATGGCGGCCTGATATGAAAATGTGCATTAAACACGCCCAAAATATGCCTGCACTGCAGACTACATTGTATATGAGAGACCACTCAGATATCTATCTAATCTTAATACTGCAGGATAGTGCCAAACCTTATATTGCAGCTATCATGGGAACTTGCCTTGGAGGTGGTCTCGAGGTAAAGTTTCAAAAGAAAAATTATCATGGCACTATAATTTTTGTAAATCATAACAGTTACTGAAAGATGTTGTTCATAGAGTCTTTGTATTTGTTGTACCAGCACCCGGACTTCTTCTTTACACTCCTTAGTTCCATGCAGAACATACATGTAAGTCTGTCACCATCACTTTCCATCTACATGTAATCCTGTTTTGGGCTGATTTGTTGGCAGCGGCCCAAGTCACATCTTTTTCCTTCAACTCTATCACTTGAGTGTGCCTCCATGACTGCATTGGCCTTCCCCTCTTTCATTTGCCTTGTGGATTCCACTCAACAGCTGCCCTGGCCATGCTACACCTTCAGGAACACATGGGCTTACTTGAGTAATATGTAGATGACACTAATGTGCCTTGAAAATGTCTTTTTTTTGTCAGCTTGCCTTGTGCTGTCACTACAGAGTGGCTGTTGATAATCCTGCCACTGTTTTGTCTGCCCCAGAAGTTATGCTTGGTTTGCTTCCTGGTGCTGGTGGAACTCAAAGATTGCCTAAGCTTGTAAGAACAGTTTTCTATTGTCGAGCTTAATAGATACAATCTTTGTCATGTTTTCAACATGGTTGACATCTTTGATCAAACCAATGATTATTAACATACATGTAAATTTAACATGAATATGGGTCCGTTCTGGTGTCTAATTTCTCAAGCAATGCCAAAACGAAATTGGAAAAACGAAACAGTCAGTATTTAACAGCTACATGTATTATTTCATATGCAGTAACTAAAAACACATTTTGTGCATCACATAATTATTATAAGATAATAAGAGAATGCTCTTAACAAAGTGTACTTCCTCGTTTTCTTAAACAAGCTGCAATGTATTTGTCATCACTGAATGTAAGACTGAGTTGGCTTTACTAAAAGATCGGGACGTAAACAACATGGGTTTTACTGGTCAGTCATTGTAAAGTAAGTTTGCTTCAAACAAAGAAAAATATAATTTTAAAAGAACAACTTTGGTTTTAAAGACTGGTGTGAAAGGCCCCTTCTGCAGTTTTAAATACTGCTTTTGAATAATTGCCATACATGTAGGTGACACTATTTTTGTTGTTATCGGTGCCTCAAAACATAAGTAGAGAAGTGCATGTAACAGATTGTGTCTTATCATGCCAAGTGGTTTTATTGTACATACATGTATCTGGTTTATTGTTGTATGATGTTTGACCATGATGACTGAGTCATTTGAGAGTCTCATCACCATTCTTCTACTGACAGGTTGGCCTTCCCGATGCTTTGGATATGATGCTAACAGGAAAGAACATCAAATCAAATAAAGCTAAAAGGATGGGCCTTGTTGATCAGCTGATCAAACCACTAGGTATTCTATTGTGACCAAAGAATTTATGATAACTTCTTACTGGTTTTCCATTGGTCTTTCTGCAGTATACAGTACACTGCACTCTGCTGTGTTTTGCTATGTGTCACAAGGCATTAGACATCGAGCTTTTCTGGTCTCATGCTACTATTCTCTACTCTATGACACACTGCTCTGTGCCATTCATTTTCTGCTTTGTCCTTCTCTATTCTACTGTACTGCACTTTGCAATTTGCACTCTGCTCTAAGCTTTATTCTCCTCTACTGTACTCATCTTTGCTTTATGCTTCTCTACTTTACCCTACCCTATCCTACCCTTCTCTACCCTACCCTACCCTACTCTACTCTACTCTACTCTATGCTTCACTACCCTAGCCTGCCCTGCCCTGCCCTGCCCTGCCCTGCCCTGCCCTGCCCTGCCCTGCCCTGCCCTGCCCTGCCCTGCCCTGCCCTGCCCTGCCCTGCCCTGCCCTGCCCTGCCCTGCCCTGCCCTGCCCTACTCTGCTCTGCTGTGCTCTTTTGTACTCTACCCTACTCTGCTCTGCTCTATTCTTCACCACTTTACACTACTCTGCTGTCAGTACCTCTGGGCTGAGTTGTACTGTTCTCTGCTTGCTCTGCATTACTCTGCTCTAGTTACAATGCAGTATTTTGCACTCTTGGTTCTACTGTCAACTGGATGAATGTTTTTGTTACTTTGTTTCCAGGTCCTGGTCTCAAGGCTCCTGCAGAGAACACCTTACAGTACCTTGAAGATGTTGCAGTCCAGACTGCTAAGTAAGTAACAAGGACATTAATAAAAATGTTATCATGTCAGTCCTTCCAACTGTCATGATTTTAGTCAACATCAGTGTTTTTTAAGAAAGTTAAACCAAATCAATGCACAGGACTGGGATGTGGTAGTAAGGTACAAGCATGTCGGTCTTTAAGTCAAGGGGTGTAGCATATCAGGCTACTGGTGCTTAGCTCTGATTCTGTCCACAGCGGGAAGCAATTTTTAGGGCTCACTTGCATGATGCTGTCATCTGACTACATTATATTACTACCAGAATTCACTTTGTTTCTCCTTTACTATTTAAATTTTTAAACCATAGTGTGGTTTAGATAACTTACAATAATTGTCATAATTAACATATGAGTAAAGAGAAAATGTGAAGGATTGTGGTAGTTGTAGTCAAATGATGCCGTAATGCAAATCACTTATTGGTACTTCATCTAGTTCATTACAAGCTGCCCACAGCATTCTCCCCCCCCCCCCCCCCCCCCCAACAACTTCACTGCTATTAATTTTGTAATGAATTAAGGATACCATTAACCACTTTTACCTGTTCCATGTTTAGGAGTGTGGCTAGGGGTGCTATAAAAGTAGATAGGTCACATTCATGGGCAAACATGAAAGGTAACTTACATGTACAGTGCTGATAATTAAGGATTTAGTTAGTCTAGTTCTCAAACTGCCTTTATTGAAGTGTAGATATCAACTGTCAGATGGAACACGCATGCTAAAATACATGTAAGCAACAATTACTCATCATTTTGGAAGGAAAAAATTAAATGGTATAGATCCAGTTCTCATTAGCTTGCAATGTTGGACTAACAGAGCACAAAATTGAAGAAAATAGATTCCGCCATTCCTTATATCCTTCCTGAATGAGGCTAGGAATGCATACCTCTGCTGCAGGTAGTTGAAATCTGTAGAATTTTTATATCCAGTTCCTGATGAATCTGGTAACAATCTTTTAATTATGGACTTGGCTGCATTTGTGAGTACTTAGATTGGAGTTATTTTGATGACAGGTTCATTATGTGTTCATACTTTTCCTTTTAGACTTACAATACAAAATAACAACAGACACAGAATTTGGAAGAAACTATGTATTCAAGAAGGCCAAAGAGACGGTAAGTTGACCCATAACCAAATTTTAATCTTGTCCAACCATTCTGTTATCAAAGTACTAACAGCGCACATTACATGTATTCCAACCGTTTATTTTTTCACTTTTCGTTTTGTACTGTGTACTTCATAACTCCTATTCTTAGTACTAAATTTTCAAAGCTGTGGCTATGTAAGATTGGTGTAGTCCAACAGTGTCACATACATTGCATTTAGACTGTGCAGAAGAACATCTACATCCCAATGGGATTCAAATCCTGGGGTTTTTCACACACTGGTTTCACACTTGAAGTACTGAGCTACAAGAGATCTGTGGCAAGCTTTTTCTTTAACTAGCTGTATATTTTATGATGTCGCAGTGACAATAATGTTATCACCTAGCCAGAGGATTCATTAAGAGCTGGGTACTGGGCAAATTGACCAGCTGTGATGATAATTTTGCCCGCCTGATTTGACCATATAGAAGAAAGTTTTTCTTATATAGAAGTTGGGTTCAAAAAGTTTTGCCCACCTGTGAAAACCAGTTGCCCTCCTGTTGAAAATGTTTGTGAAACCCTTTACCAAGCTCACCAGAGTGTAACCTTTTATTTATTCCTTGTCAGGTTATGAAGAAGACAGGAGGTCTCTATCCAGCTCCTTTGAGAATTATTGATGTAAGTCAAACATTCCATGATCTCTTCTGACAGTTCAGAAGAGGTTTTTCCTTTACATTTTTTATGAAACTTGTTCAGATGGTGGTGGCAATGCTATTTTTTTTTTTGTTTCTTTAATGGACCAAATTGAGTTCAGTTTGTCATGAACACTTACTTTTCCTCGGTAGGTTGTTAAGAATGGTATGGAGAAAGGTCAGCCAGAAGGTTACAGGAAAGAGGCTGAGGTTGGTAATCAGCAGTGCTTATAATTACATGATCTGTAAGAAATAGAAGGGAAGTGTTTCCACAGCTTTTTCGAGTTCTCCTAAACTTTCACGAGTGTTTCTATAACTGGATAGAAAAACGGAGAACATGTTTTCTATTTCTTTTAGAAAACACCACAACAACAAAAAGAAAAACAACTTGTTAACTTTGAATATCAAAGTGTAAATTCTCATTGCTTGTGCCATCATTATGTCAACAGCTTGTGCTAGTTCTCTGTTTCTATCGAGTTAACACGATTTTTAACCAATCAGCGTGCATATTTTCTAAGGACTGTTTTCTAAAATACAATACAATAAAAACTTTATTGACACTCCTTAAAGAGGACTTTTCATGGACAATTGATGTAAATTTTAAAGTCAATGTAAGTGAAAATGATGGTGTTTGTAAAAATTACGATAATACAATGACAAATAGTACACTTATTACACTTGAAAAAAAAATACTTAGTGCTGATTGGCTAAAAAGGAGTTCAGGTAACACCAACACAAATTTTGAACATCAGTGCAAATTACAAGAAGATATCCAAAGTAAGTACGAAGACACTCTGAATAATTCAGAGTGTCTTCGTACTTAATTATTAAGCAATTTTAAGCAAGAAATTCTGAACTGAATAAAGGTCAGCTCAAGACTTCTGGCTGATAACAGCAAGCATTTGGCCACCAGCTTATACTATCATTTTTGGAGTCTATAGTGAAGGTGTTGGCCAATAATGCTAATATACTGCTTATGGTGAAATTTTGTGTATGTACAAGAATTTGTCCACATAGCATGCATGTGCGTTTTCCCACCATTCAGTGAAGTGATCGTAAAATCGATGATCATTTCAAACAGAGCTTGATGACGAACCAGAGCAACAATTTGCAGAAGATTGTTTCAATCAATTAAAAAAAAGAGCCGTCCAAGATGGGTGTCAAGTGAAGGAAAAATGTCGAAGCCAGCATTGAACCAGTGGATCTGACTAGCATTGTTCGGCGGCTTAACTCGACAAATAGGTTTTCCTTGTTAACAAAAAGGTAATAAAAAGAAGAGCAAAAAAAGAAAAAAATGGAAAAATCTGGGATTTGAACCGACACTCTGAGGAGAATTTTACTGTGTGCATGTGCCTGCACGTGCTTTAATCACTTGCGCCATGTTAGAACGTACTAATACAAAGTCGAAAATTTAAATTAATGATTTCCTCTTTTTCCACCTCATTGCGTTCATTGTGCAGGCTTTAATACTTTGTCCTGGTTTTTCTCAGAAACAAAGTGCAAATCAGCCAAACAAAACACAGGCAAATGTTTTACTACAGTAACTAATTAATTGAAAAGCACATGCAAAAGTTCAGGCACTTTTGAAGGAAAAAAGTTTCACCCGAAAAAGTCTCTTACGTCAGTCGTGCACCAAGCTATTCAATTGTTGATGATCTGTCAGTGAGGTAATAATTGAAACTACGTGTATTGTAACCTGACGTGGGCGCAATATTGAACTCTGACATTTTTGTCGTCTTTCAGGAATTTGGTGAATTAAGTCAAACAAGCGAAGCCAAAGCCTTGATGGGTCTGTTCTTTGGTCAAACTGAATGCAAAAAGAATCACTATGGTGAACCCAAGAGACCAGTCAGGTACACCTGTAATTCTTCAATATGGATTATTTATTGTTTTTGTACAGTGAAAAAAAGAAATGTCTATTCCAAAATCACACCAAACATCAGTTGAAAGTCTTTTTATCAAAAATAGTTAAATGATCGTGTGTTGACCTGTTTTTCTTTCTCTTATTGTTAGAACTGTTGCTGTTCTTGGTGCTGGTCTTATGGGTGCTGGAATTGGCCAGGTAAGTTATGGAAAAGCTTTTATTAAGACTGTAAGTAAAGAGCAACATGAGCCAAACGGCTTGAACTGAACAGGAGAACTGTAAATTTACTGAATTATACACACGTAAAAACCCTGAGATCACCCCACATTAGCAAAGACAACGGCTGCCCAGCAATTGTCTCACGCTCTTTGCTTCAATTGCATTTAGCCCCATAAGCCCCATACAGGGTTTAAAAAAACTTGAATTTCACCTTGCCCTTCAGACAAGCAGCTCTTAAATTTTGCATAATAGAAAAATGTCAATATCTCTGAAAGAAAAAAAGATATTTCAAAAAGAAAAATGCCATTCTTCTGTATTTTGAAAGGCCTTTCTAGTAAGCAGAAATTATTTGTCATGTCATATACACTGTAAATGTAATTTATGTTTGTGAGCTAATAAAAAATATTGATTGATTGATAAAACATCAAACTCAAGGTTCACTTGGAGGGATTAGTTGCCTGATGAATAGTGGCTTGGATGCCAGATCAAGCAGTCTGAATTAGACTTGAATCCAGGGGTATATTAATCTGGAATGGACTACATGAAGTTTTATATCTAGCAAAATAAGCACCATTCTAGTGGGAAAAAATGTAGTTAAGCACCAGACTTGGCCTATCTAAAGTAAATAATAACAAAGTCATTGGTACATTAGTAATTATTTCAATTTGTTTTTCACTTTATCGGCCAATATATTATTCTCAACAACACTTCAAAAAGCTGTCAGTGTTCTTGTATTTGCTTCATATCATTGATAGTTTCGAAGATTCTACTGTATAAAATTCACTTATGGATCACAGTTATATTCAACCTCTTTACCAACAGGTTAGTCTTCAGAAAGGTCATCATGTGATATTGAAAGACAACATCCAAGAGGGACTCACACGTGGACAGGAACAAATCTTTAAGGGGTATGTCAGCAAAAGCACTGGAATCACATGATTTTTTGATTTATGTTATGCTATCTCTGCCATTCAGTTTTCAAATGTTTCTCTGTCAAACATTTCTTTAATTATTTTTCCTTAATTTTGTTTTCTCAGTGTTTGGTGATACTACATTTCAATACCCACAATGTCTTAGTTTATGGCTTTCATTATTCTTATCACTTGCTTGCTTGCTTGAAAGGAATAAATCAGGAATCTTTCCTCTTTACTTCTCTTTTCTATTGTCATGCAGAGTATATTGAATTGAATTGACACAAATGTTTTTTTTTTTGTCCTGCAGATTAAATGGTCGTGTGAAGAAGAAGGCAATGACATCGTAAGTGCTGTTTACTGTAAATAACAATGTACATGTACATGTAGCTCCACCTTCACAAAATTAATTATCTTCCTTAAGGTCATTCCACTGAAATAGGACCTCCACTGAGATTTTTGTGAAACTTTGCGTATTGATTGTTTATATTATAGGAACTTAAATTTTGAAATAAAAATGAGGGGTCCCCATGTTCGTTTAGGAGCAACAGCACCTTGTTTATACCCATATAAATCCTTATAATAACATCATGATTGTAATCACGATTGCTTGCTAACTTCACGTTTCCGACGATTGCTTTTTGTCCTACACTGAGAATTGGTCCATATTTATTTTACACAGAGAAATTTATTACTCAATTCAAAACAACAGAAAAAACGATAGGTCACCATACTTGTTTGCAAGAAAATGACGATTTACCTCTATGGCAAGGTCCAGCTGTAAACAAAAAGCCGCCATTTTTTAATGCGCTTGCACTAATCACGCGTGAAATTATGCACAGTAGGGATGCGCAATGCAATACTGGGGAATGACCTTAAAATACATGTAGCTCTAGTCATACATCCCAAGATGTTCCTTGAGCCTTTCCTGAGTAAAACATTGAGTAAAAAAATAACAGTAGAACATTTTTGTTTCCTGTAGATTTGAGAGAGATCATATGATGTCTAACCTGTCTGCGCAATTAGACTTCAGCGTAAGCTTTTGATTTCTGATTTTGTTTTGTTTTTTTTTTTGTTTCCACAAGAAATAACACTTCAAAATTTTAATTAAGACTAACTGCCTGTCGTCATGATCACATTCCTAATGCACAGTGCCCTGATTATTCTCAAAATGCAGAACTTTCAGAATGCTGACATGGTGATTGAAGCTGTCTTTGAGGATCTCAACATCAAACACAAAGTTATCAAGGAGATTGAAGAGGTCTGGCCAATGGTTCTAATATGTAATTATATGACTGTATGATTAGGTAGATGGTTAAGTCTGCATCAGGCCAGTGGGCCATACAGCAGGAGCCTATCCCAGTTTCTGTAGCATGAAGTGACTAGGAGTATTTCTACTCCCCCCTGGATGGGATGCAAGTCAAATCACAGGATTACCTCCTATTTGCTGGTATCCATTTATACACCTGGGTAAAGAGAGGGACTTGTCTTCGTCAAGAACATGATGCAGTGACCCCAGCCAGGGCTCAAATTTGGACCACTCAATCTGGAGCCCGGTGCAGTAACCATTTAGGCCACTGTGCAGCTACTACATAATTAAGAAGAGATGGTGTTTAAAATGATTCTTTTTCTTAATTAATTATAATAATTACTCAATAACTAAATGACATTTTTGTTTTCATGCAGGTCATACCTGAACATTGTATATTTGCTTCAAATACATCAGCCCTCCCCATACATCAGGTTAGTATTACATGTATGTGATAAAAATTTAATGTTCTGCATATTTCTGCATTTCTAGACATTTCAATAATACTATGCATTGCTAGTAATTATTCGTTGCCGTACTTTTACATAATTATAAGAAATATTAAATAAATGTTATTTTTTTAGATTGCACAAGCAAGCAAGAGACCAGAAAAGGTAACCAAGTAATAATTAATTATCAAATTTACTTTCCTGGAATGCATTAACTCTGTAACCTTAATATGGCTCAATAACCTACTTAGCTTTCTACATGTATGGTCCGATTTCATATGTCAAACATTTGTTCAGCATATTTGTTCTTCTGGCCAGTTTACTTGAAACATCTTACCAGGTTTTCTTATCCATCTTTTATGTAGGTTATAGGAATGCATTACTTCTCTCCAGTCGATAAGATGCCTCTTTTAGAAATCATTACTACAGATCAAACTTCTAATGACACAGCTGGTAAGAAGTGCTATTTTACTATAATTATTAATTATTTCATTGTCTAGTTTTTAAATGAACTTAGGTGTAAGATATGGTACATCTGGCTGGAGAATTTAATAATCATGTTGATTCCTTTGGCAAGACAATTTACTCTTCCAGTGCCTCTCATTCTCGTAATCCAGGAATTAAATGGTTACACAAAGGTATTAATTTGTTTTGAACTGTAATTGACAGCAGGGACTTATACATGGGGAGTGGTGAGACTTTTGTGACCACCCTAAGGGGAGATGGGAGGCTAGGATAGAATATTCAGCAGTCAGAAAGAGTATAATTAACCAGGGCATCAAACATCTGCAAGTCTCATATGCTTTTAAAATTGCTCAAATTTTTGTGAAGGTAGATGAGAGATTTTGTTTGTTTCTGATGCACTGTTTGCATGCCCCTACTATGTTTGAATTGCGGTATGCTTGTGATGTACAATGTAGTCAATGAAAGACATTCATATACAGTTTTAGTCAATACATGTATCTTGTTTCAGCCTCTTGTTGACTGTCCCACACATTTTATTCGTACCAACTTTCATACATTTAATTGTTGTTGTTCATTTTGATTTGTTTGTCTTGTTAAATCTTTACCTTTCAACAGCTGCTGCTGTTAGTGTTGGTCTGAAGCAAGGCAAGACAGTCATTGTTGTCAAGGTGATTGTAAATGCTTAAATTGTGATGCTTTTATAACTGAAATTAGCGATAGCAAAATTACTTCTTGGTGATTACTTTCTTAGCTTGTAGTCTCGATCAGCAAGGTTACTCACTGAATATTAAAGATCACAGCTGTATCAAGTTTTCAATTGGTATTTGCAAAAATAAAGTCTGAAAAAAAATTAGGCATTTTGACCTCAGCGGTATTGGTGCAGTGCTCTACCTACTGAGCTACACTGTATCAAGTCAACTGTGAGTTGGTCATGTCTCAAGGTCATAACAAACATGTAGATAGTGAAGATATGCAAGTGAATTATTTTGTTTAAATAAATGATATTTCATATTTAATAATTATATTGATTTCATGCTCTTGCATACATGTACATGTTTCATTGAAGACTAACAGCAAACATTTCTGGTTATTTTAGGATGGCCCTGGCTTTTACACCACAAGAATCTTGGCTCCAACATTAGCTGAGGCAGTAGCTCTTCTTCAGGTGTGCACGTTACTTGATGTTATTTTATCTAACAGGACCACCCAGTTCTATTCTTTTTGAGCTTCTTGTTTACAGTAAATTGGGAGCATACCATTTGATTACCTTTTAATATTATGGGTGACAAATTATGCTTACAATCATGGGCTTTTGACTTGTTTACTGTATCAAGAAATTTCGCACCAAAGTTGCAATTGCAATTTTGCAATTTCACAAGTGAAATTAGAAATTAACACTGATCAGAAATTTCACGCCAAAATTAGGGGGTAATTTGTCACCTATGATATTACAATTTTAATTAAATTTGTACCAATTAATTTCTCCTTTTAGTAGAGAACGTAATAATTTCTTTGTCATTCATCTTTTGTTGTAGGAAGGAGTAAGCCCAAAGAATTTAGATAACCTTACCAAGTCATTTGGTTTCCCCGTTGGATCAGCTACTTTGGCTGATGAGGTAGGAAAATTGGTTTTTGTAACTACACAGATGAACGGATGCGCCATTTCCAAGTGGCCATTTCCCTGTGGTTCAAAATGAGTCCTAATCTTAAGAATTCATGTTGATAAAATGTTTGATTTGCACAAAAATGAGCATCCATATTTTGCATGAAGACACGTGTTGATACAGGTAAAAGGACACTCAATAATGGCATATTGTTAGATAAACCTTTATCCATAAAATAGTAAATTATATTACAGTAAGTCGCAGCCACACAGAGTGAAAATCTGTCACAAAATATTTCAGGAGATACCTAACTTACCTTATAACAAACCAATACATTGTTGACAAAAATAGTGACTCCTCATTTTCTTTGCATAAGTTTGTCTGACGTGTGCACTCACCGTCAGTAATGTTCAGACCCTCATGATCAGTTGTAAAATGCCCTAATACGTCTGTGAGTGTTTAAGACTAAATAATGACCAGTAAAATGCTGAAAAGCTAAGGAGCTCGTTTTGTCTATCTTCAGGTGGGTATTGATGTCGCAGCCCATGTTGCAGAGGATCTTGGTAAAGCTTTTGGTGAAAGGTTAGTGGAAGCTTAGAGAGTGTATCATCAATGACAAAAAAATTAAGTGACATTTATACATGTTTTGATTGGGATCGTAGTAAGCCCTATGATTTTAAGGTGACAATCATTTCCATCTGAGCATGTTGAGAGTGTGCCAGAAAAATTATGGTACCAGTGATGCACTGTATCTATTGCCATACTACTACATGTAGCTATTGAGTTGTAAAATGATTTGTAAATTCATGACCTTTCTGTAAATTTGAGTTTCTCTTTGTGACTGCTGTCAATGTTTTCTGTGGTTTCTAGATTTGGTGGTGGTGATCCAGGAGTCTTAAAGGCAATGGTTGCTGGAGGACATTTAGGTATGATGGTTTTTGGATGGGTACAAGTCAACTCAATAAGCCTTTTTAGCACTCAATGGTCAGATAAATGTCCAACATTAATTTTTTTTTAACATCACCGCCTGTTTTATTGTTCAAGGCGAGTAGGTTTACTCTTATTAATTTTATATTTCCATACAATGGAAAGTCTCCTGAGCACTCCTTTATTTCAAGGTTTTTTAGAGGTTACAGTGTATGTAAAACTCCTTAGTGCATGTTTTTACCTGTTAACTACCAAGTACATCATTCAACTTTTAGGAAGAAAATCTGGAAAAGGCTTCTTTGTGTACACTGGGAAAGGTGGCAAGCGTGAGGTGAGTGAACCTTTTTGATTTTGTACATGTACCATGCCCATCTCAAAACAATGTCCCTTAAAATTGCCTTATTATATAGCTTGTAACTTCCATTCCTGTCACCCTACATGTACACATTTGACAGGTTCAAGGTCAGTACACATCTAAATGAAATATCAGATAATGGCAATATGATCCACTCTGCAGAGTTAATGATGTTACCACTGTTATATCTAGTATTTAGGCAACTCATTAAGCCTCCATGATTGCTTAGGTCAAACCGTCTTCCTGGAACCCTAGGGGCTTCATCGTAGGACAGAAAAGCCTGTTCGAATCCTTGTTTTCATACGACCATGTACATGTGATCATTCTCAACTTTTTTCAGATCAATGGTGAAGCAGAGAAGATCCTTAAAGAATTTTCCATTCCCAAGAAGGGAAGGTTAGTTAGCTTTCTCTCAATTGAAACAATCAATTATGTGACAGATGCAGTATTTCTAGTGCCATCCATGGAAGTTTCCAGAGCAATAATCTTGGAGTGGTTTTAAGTGAATTGCACAGATGGCTTGCAATTATGTTGTGTCAATGGCATTTCTTGTTTTCCTATCAGGTCTCTTTCATCTGACATTCATTCAATTTTTTGTTCATTTATTAAGTAAACATTATTCTAGGTGGGGACAATGTGTTGTGTTCTTGTGCAAGACACTTTACTCTCCCAGTGCCTCTCTCCACCTAGGTGTATATATGGGTTCCAGTGAATTATAATACTGGGGTAAACCTGCGATGGACTACCATCCCATCCAGGGGGGAGTATAAATGCTCCTAGTCACTTCATGCAACAGAACCTGGAGATACAAGTGCCAGCCTGATGGGCCACTTGGCTTGTATGCAGGCTTTACAGATGAGCAAATGGGATGGGTAGTAGATATGTAAATGAGTAGAACAATATCCTAGCGATACTGTAAAAGTAATACAATTCAAATGTAGATTGTTCTTTTCACAGTCATGAACCTGAGGAAATCCAAATGAGACTAGCATGTCGTTTTGTCAATGAATCTGTTCTATGTCTTCAAGAAGGAATTTTAAGAAATCCAGTAAGTAAAGGGTACATTGCAAAATAAATGTTGATCTTACAAGCAGGAGCAGTGATTGTTGTATTTCTGCCCCCTAAACTGATCTGCCCTGTTAAGGTGCAATTTGAACCGATCCTTTTGCACAATAATTTTCTCTCCATACTGACTGCCTTACATTTTGTCATCTATGTTAGTTTTGGGAATTTGTGGACAGTATCCGTCAGTTTATTCTCGTCACCTGTTTGTTTGGCACTGTATTGAGTTTGAAGGGAGAAATAGGATGTGGATCACTCTTGAGAATAAATAACTGATATCTGGTATTGCTTTGTTTCTCATGTTACGCTAGCCTGCAAACGCAGACAGAGGCTAATCTTACATTGTCATTACCACACTGTTGCACTGTCACGGAGGCTAATGTTTTGCAGGCTAATGTTACATTGTCTTGAAATAATTCATATAATTTTCTTTTTTCAAGGTTGATGGTGACATTGGCGCTGTATTTGGTCTTGGATTCCCACCTTTCCACGGAGGTAAGTTAATCAATTATATTACTGCTCTCCAGGTCTTCAAACATTTTTCATCATCTTACTGTGAATTATACCAGCATGGCTCTTGGCTGCAACCAGAGAGCATTTTAGATCAGAAAACAGTCTTGCTTTCATAAAAAGGTGCAAGTCATAACATTCATACTCTAAATCAAGTCTAGCTTGTTTTCAAGCCCCTAAGCAGAATTGCATAGGGTAACTATGTATTCTAGCCAATTATACAAGCATTAACTACAATCTGGATGTAACACTGGAGACAACCTCTGAAGGTACACTCAGTGATCTGCCTCCCCAGAATTTTAGACTACAAGTAGTCCTTCTTTCACTTAGTCCATCGAATGTGACCATAAATAAACGGTGAGAAAAAAATGGCCATGCAAAATCTTTTCTTGCAGTTTATTTATGTCACATTTGACAGAGTAAGCAATAGGGACTACTTGTAGTCTACCGAATTTAATCATGACAAATTCCTAATCTACTTTGCTATTTTCGTTTTTCAGGTCCTTTCCGTTACCTTGACACCTATGGGGCAGACAAGTTTGTGGAAAGAATGCATAGATTGCATGAAGCAATTGGTGGAGATCGTTTTGTTCCATGTCAGATGTTGTTAGATTATGCTAAAGATCCAAGCAAGAAATTTCACAAGAGATAATATGTTCTGATCATCATTGCATTGTTGTGAATTGCTGGCCAGAACACTTAAGCTGTTAGAAGATAAAACCTTCAAAACAGCAAGACTGTCTGGTTTTTTTACTGTCAGAAAATGATGTGGACTGGCAAAGATTCCGTCAATTTTTTTTATTGGGTACTCCATACAAAGGATTTTTTGACAGCCTCTGTTAAATTTCTCTTAGCATTTCTCTGTGGCAGCCAAGCTTGTGGAGCTCAAACTACGTTTGTATGCACAGGAACTGAATAAAGCCACAAAATAACTTCATGAAGTTCTCAGTTGTCTTCAAAACTGTTAGTATTACAGTGAATACTTGAACCGGGCCACTTGGAAAAGAGTTAACCAATCAGAACATTACTCTCAGGAGAACAAAGGATAGAGGTCATTTTCTCAAATAAACCAATAACATTAAAGAAGACCAACAATATTGAAAAACAACAACAACAACAACAACAAAAACAAAATTGAAAACACAACAAAATGTGCAGTGTTGCGAACGTCTTTGGAAACTTTGCCATTTTAGTTAATGTCAATCAGTTTCTACGGTTTCGCTTTAATTGTCACAAAATGAGTTTCCAAGCTAAATTTTTCGAGCAAGATTTATAATTGTTATAATTTGCCATCAATGACTGAATCTCTAAGAGTGTATATAACGCACAGGAGTTGATAGTGTTGGTCATGTTTTCATGTCAAGCAGACCGTGACCTGCCATCACAAGAAGCTACCAGTCTAGTGTTCTCAGTTTACATTTTGATTGTTTAGATTTCTTCTTGGTGACCCGGTTTGAGTAATCGCACTGCAGTGTTATTCTTTGGTAATTAGTATTACAGGAATGTGATTCTGAATGTAATTAATTTAAAACCAAGACAATGCAAATAAACAGCAAGAAAGAAGAACCAATGAAGCGAAAACAACAAGGCCCTAACAGATGTCTCCCCCTCTACCTATCTGAGAAGCACCATAGCTGTTGATGGAGGAACTGAACGGGATGTAATGGTGAGAACTGCCAAAGCTTGAACAGCTTTCCTTTGACTCGGGCCTTTGTGGAGATCTAAGGGGATATTCGCAAGGACCAAACTTAGGATTTTTGATACCAATGTGAAGAACATCTTGATTTACATGTAAGGAGCAGAAACTTGGGAGACTGGCAAAGAACATCGCAGATAAAGTTCAAGTTTTTGTAAACCGCTGTCTACACTAATTCCTTGGGGTTAAATTGCCAAATATCATTAGTAATGAAGATCTCTGGAGGAAAACACACAGTCATGCAACTTTACGTTGCAGTAATGTAGATTGGCCACATTTAAAAAACTGCACAACAATGTGACCAGGTAGGCCCTCTTCTGGAACTCATAAGGATAAAGAAAGCAAGGGAGGCCTAAAAACAACTGGAGGTCAGCCAAACAAGAGCAGTGGCAGATAGGGTCCCAATGGCATGAAATAGAACTTAAAGCCCAAGATCGAAATAAGTGGAGGAGAACTTGGGATGCCCTGTGCTTCTTAGAGGAGTGAAGGAGATAAGAAAAAACGGGAATACTTGTAAAAATTTTGCTGTAAATGATTTTTATTGGTAAGGAATCTTGGTCCTTGCTATTGTTATCGAAATCTCAATAATTTCACTGTGGTTTCCAACATAAAATAAGAGACACCAGCAAATTAATCCGCTTACATCACAGACATTTTGAACATACCTTAAACTCAGAGTCAGTTACTACTCAGTAATAAGGTATGAAAGAGTGAAGCTTTCAGAAACTGTTCATCCATTCATTCACTATGAGAAACTTGCTCATTTTGTTATTTTCAGGCATGCAAAAGACCTCTTCCGCAGTCCAATTAAGGTCATTCCACAGAAATAGAACCTGCACTGAGATTTTTGTGAAACTTTGCCTATTGATTGTTTATATTATAGGAAATTAAATTTTGAAATAAAAATGAGGGGTCCCCATGTTCGTTTAGGAGCAACAGCACCTTGTTTATACCCATATAAATCCTTATAATAGCACCATGATTGTAGTCACGATTGCTTGCTAAATTCACGTTTCCGACAATTGCTTTTTGTTCTACACTGAGAATTAGTCCATATTTATTTTACACAGAGAAATTTATTACTCAGTTCAAAACAACTGAAAAAAATGATAGGTCACCATACTCATTTGCGAGAAAATGACGATTTATCTCTATGGCGAGGTCCAGCTGTAAAGAAAAAGCCGCCATTTTTTAATGTGCGCGCACTAATCACGTGTGAAATTATGCGCAGTAGGGATGCGCAATGCAATACTGAGGAATAACCTTAAGTGTACATGAAAAATGGGACCAGAACTGCCTCATTCCCAGATACCTCTCTTTCTTCAAGGAAAATTAGCACTTCGTGCTCACCTTTTATTTTAAAGTGCGAATAATCAAAGTGCCTGACAAGGAGGCAGGGACCAGAACAAGGTTGGGGTGGACATTTCCTTACACTTCTTTTAATTCAATCCATCCTGACTTTGACTTGGTGCCATTATTCCTGGAATGCAGGAAAGCTCTATTGAAATTTTCCAGGAATTTCTGAACTCTGAGTTGAGTTTTAAACTTTACTTATACACAGTAAAAAATCCCTTCAACAGCTATCTAGGTTTGCCTAACTAAACTAACTAATAACAAATGAAGTATTATAAGAATAAAAAACCTATCATATTACTAAAGCTGCTTTTCAAGGATGCTGTGTCTCATTCAAAGCTGTAATGATGCAGTTTACCTTTAAACTCACTTAAAGACACTGTAGATTGGAGTTTATGAGAAAGGCTGTTCCACAACATAGCACCCCTGTAGGAAAACTTCTCTTTAAATGATTGGTGTGGGGCGGTGGAAGAGCAGTTGTATCCCATGTGTCAGCTAACTGCATTATTTATTTATTTATTTATTTATTTATTTATTTATTTATTTATTTATTTATTTTTTTAAATAATAATTAAAAAGTTACCACTTCCCATGACAAGGAAGGTCTGAGACTAATATTATTCCTCTCAATGAGTCTTTGGTGTGTTACAAAATAAATGACATAAATACCCTGATTTAAGGTATTAAACCCACACTGCAACACAAAATATAATACAAAAATAAGATTTAATGAGGAAACTGCAAATTACTCAATGACAACACAAACTGAATATATGTCAAACTGGTATGTTGTATGACTTAACTGCATTTGCAGACGTAATCTTATGACTTGAAGTAAGACAAGCTTCAGTAAGCTAGTGAAGTCACTACGAACATTGTTCACAACAATTGTGTGACAGAAACTGCTATTTGCAAATGCATTCTGACTAGTGAACTCCTCAAAATGACATCAAACACCTTCAGCAAGAACAATCCTGCAAGGGAAGAAGAGTTACTTTTTATAATTATTTAATTAATATTGAAAATATAATTCATTATCCCAGAGTTAATTAGCATAACAGCTCAATGACAAAACTTGCTTTTAAAACTATTTGATTCCTCAGAAAGATGTATTTAAACGAAAGCACACCAACAAAACTAAAATTCAACAATGTGGTAAAACCCTACTCTACCTCACAAGTCCTTGGGATAAAATTATGTCTTGCAACATAGGCAACAATATTATTTTAGGGCAAGGGCAAGTATTGTCTATTGTGCTTGTCACACATTTTTTCCAGTTTTGTAATTTCATATAATTTGATGAAACAGGTCTAAATGTTTTGTCAAGAGTTTTCCGCCATTCTTGGGAATCACTCAGCAGAAGAAATACTTTACCTACCCGTTCTTCTCTGCTAGTTCACCATAAAGCATTGTTGTAGGTTCAAGTAGTTCTTTCTGCCTTTCTTCTTTAGTCTGACTCTGTTGCACTTTGCCCCGTACAATTTTTTCATTCTCCTTCAATCAAAGACAAAGGCATGGCAGTTGTTATCGTTGAATTGCATACCTATTGGCACATTTAATTCAGGAGCCCCTTCCTTGGGTGACTGACAACCGTTCCCATCTCCTCCCAACACTTATACTTTGATGGATCACTTGACTCTTTATCAGATGATGATAAGATAATGGTACATGTACATGTATCACTCAAAAGCCCCAGCACTGGTTAACAAGTTGCAAGCATCCTATTTAAATTACAGGTTACCATAGTAACACTACATGCTAAACACACCCAGGGTGAGACTATCCCTGTAATATCCTCTGGGGCAGTCTTATGCAACATGTTTTTGTTACAAATTGGGTTTCCCTAGGGTAGATACCTTGGGATAGCAGCTGATTCCTCTGTAACAAGTGTCACATGACTCTTTATGCAAATTTGAATGAGTAAAGGCTAAGTTTGGATGGACTTGGCACAAATTTAACAAGTCAATATTTTCATTATCTTTCAAAATGACTAACAACACCCTCTGGTTGATTTATGTATAATCCAGTAGCAAATATACAAAATCAACGATGGCAAAAAAATTTCTTAGTACATTCTTGGCATTGTGAATACTTTCTTGGTTACTAAACAAATTCGCTAAGAACTTATAGGTGTTAAGCTTATGTCGTACACACCTCACTTTCTTTGTCTTCTCGCCAACGATAAATTTTACCCATAGTTACAGACAGGAAATTGGGAATCTCCTGTTGTGTCTGTATCCAGAAAACGTTGTCTGTTTTCACATGCAAAACATCCGCTAACCGCTTTCTGAAGTTGAAAACCTCAGCAGAGCGTATCCAGCTTGAACACAAAGGTTCTTTTTCTTGAAAAATCACACCGTACAAACGGTCTCTGGGAATCTTCCAACTCTCGAGAAAGTCCTCGACCGCAATATCTTTTTTCTTCTTCCACCCGTCTAATCGCAGAGATTGGTAATCCGTAACGTAAACTACGCCTTCGATGTCGTCTTCTTTCCAGTTGTATTTCTTGCCGAAGGCAACAATTTGAAGTCCTTTCATTGTTGAAGGCAGTTCTTCCATCACAGACGGAATCATACTCAACAGACTAATGGAAGGTCTAACAGCCAAAAGACTCGGTGAATTCACCACGGTATCCATCAATTGTTGGCACAGTTTCAAAGGTCCATCTCCTGATCCGAAAAACAGTAGATTTGGGTCAAAGTATTTGGGTAGATCGACAAACCTTCTGCAAAGAAACAGATCGTCAATGCTAGTGCCACCACCGTCCGCGAAAAGACCTGCCCCAAGAGGAAAAAGTGGAGTCGACATCGCAGATCAAATACTGTGGTGAGCTTGGGAAAGACCTCTCAGTCTAGTTCTGCATTATAGAACATTCTCGAAATGGGTAATAGTTACGATCTAAACAATATTACGAACAGTACAGTATTGTTTACACATTTCCCTCCAAAGTTACACGCTCCAACTCCCTTTGGGTTGCGACGAGCGTAAACTGGACACTAACTTTCGATACCAGGTTTTCACGCGCGACTAGCGGGACTTTCTCAAGGAGAAAGGTAAGAGATTTTCATCGTTTCCTTTGCCATTTGTTTTTAATAATTAAACGTTTTATCTTCCACTGAAGAAAAAGGTGTGTCCGTTTTATCTATCTATGCAGCTGGGTGACTGTCGTGGAACCTAGACGCAGCAGTGTCGGACATGCAAAGAGCACATGATGGCTCTCGTTCGGCTGATATCAAGATTAAGGTGTCCAATGTTTACCTACAAGAATAATTTCGGTTAAGCTTAGAATGCAATATAGTGTTTGTGAGAAACTTCTGTATGTTGTCTATATCGTGGTTCAATTTTGTCCTTGGCACAATTTGGTATTTTGATTCCAAGACAAGTTTTTCTTGGGAAGCAAGTCTGGTCTGTGCTGGACAATGGGTCGACACAGTTTTGGAAAACATGAATCCTACTTACTGGAAATTCATCTCATCTAAACGGCCCTTTTTTTTTTCATCTCCCCTTCCAAAGAACAGACACGTCAGCTCACCTCTGTAGAATTTCGATGTTATAAATTACGTGTACAAGGCAAGGTAATAATTATATATTTTCGATCTAATTTTAATTGATATATCATTAACTCTTGTTTGCTTGATATTTTTAGGAAATGCTTTACCTTTTGAAGCACTTCTTGAGTCCCTTTAGGCTGAAAGATTTACCCTGGAAATCCAGCTGTGGCAAGATCATGTGGAAACAAATCCAACATGAAGTTTAAACTTTTGCCTTTATAATGACGGTATTTTCAAAACATGGAGACTCGACTCTGTCCTTCTTAAGATTCTTTGATCATCCTAGAAAGATCCTTACATCTCAGGATCCTTGACACCGGTGATTGAAGCCCTTAAAAGATCTTGGAAGGGTTTTCCCTCAGGGTAAGTCAATGCTATGTAAAACAAAGCTTGAAACGACAACAGACACAACAGTTAGTCAATGAGATGCAAATAAGTACAGAACTATGACAACGTGAAGATCTTGACAAAAATCCTTACATTGATCTTTGGAAGAATCCTTCAAAAATCCACAAGTATGTGAAGAGAACTTTACCATAAAAAATGAATTCTTTCTGAGATCTTGCAAGATCGAGGATCTTTTCACGAACCATTAGAATTAAATGATTTAATTGTGTGTTCAAATTCCTGGAGGAGCCTGGAAGGACTGTGGGAGAGATCATTGTTAAGGTGGCTCAACACTGTTTCCAGGACTTAGATTTTGATGGGTCGATATAACCACTCTTTATCACTTGATGCTACAATTAAGGTATCAAAAAACTGCCCAATCATTGGTGAACACGTTGTTATCATTTTCATGATACAATAGGTTACCATAGCAACAGTATTACCTGCTAAAAACACCCTTAATTGCAGCTTTAGGGACTTACAATTCAAAACGTCACGGTGAATTTTATTTTATAGAATCAAATTTTAGTAAGCATGATAAAACGCAACTTTTGGCAACGTTTTAAAAAAATTCTGTACATAGGGTTCAGAGCCACCTTAAATTTTCAAAACTTTAATGTGGCTGGTATGAAAACCTTTTTAATTCATCTTAGAACTCCCGGGCTTGGAACCAAGTTATACAACGCTGGAAGATAAGACACATTCGGCCGCTATAATGGAAATATTACACTGCAAAATGTATCGCTGAATGACTTGAGTGAATACACGAGACCAGGGTGCAGTTATTCGAAGTGCGGATAACGCTATCTGATGGATAAGTGTTGCCAAAACAAACTACGCTATCCCCCATTTGAGCAACTAGGGTCGGCAGATATATATATATAGCCCGACCTGCACGTTTTCTTGAACTTTTTAACAGAGTTGCTTGAATACATTTGCTAAATTGGTACTGTCAATTGTTATATTTTTCTTATTTTAATGTCTATTAAACCCAAAGGTGCAATATATTAGTCGGTCTCCGCAATCTTAAGGAGGATTCTGAAGCGGATGTTGAACGCCTCGCTGCAAGCGTCTTAGCAAGCTATTTTATCAAAGAACATTTCCAGTGGTGGATATTAAAGGACTGAATATTGTAAGCAGGTGATACGCGTAGCGACCTTCGTTTATGTCTAATGGTGACACTCAGTCGCTGTAAAATGCATCATTAACATGTCGAGTGGTCCAAGGAGCACACGATCTAGCGAATGACATAAAATGGACCGTTGAGATGAGTTAATCACTGATGAATCTATTTAGTTGAACTGCTATTTTAAAACTGAGCACACAAAAAAAGTTGGTGTTGTTCCGTTTTGTCTCTCTAGCATGTAAATTTACTAAACGTCTGGGAAAGTGTTTGGAAATGCAATTGCATATATACATGCATTTAGCTTTGTTGTGTGCTTTTACTGATTGAAAATCAGTCCGTAACCGCACACAAGACTATTTGCTCAGTTGACAGTAGGAACCTGTCGCATCCTATTCTCGTTTACAAAAAAAAAACTTAAGAGTCCGGTTTGCAGGTGATGCTTCTTCAATAAAAATTCATTTGCACACAAAAGTCGATTGAGTGTTATTCGTACGAGATGAAACGAGTAAAATCGGAAACGTGTCAACGAAATCCCGCTCCTTACATGTGTCAGGAAAAGTTTGTTAAATTGAACTTATTTTTAGATGAACTGTGAGACATGTGTTTTAGACAAGGAGAGGAAATTTGAAACTTCCCAAAATGAATATTTGGTGTTATAATGGCTTTATGAGAGTTTTTATGAACTCTGATAAGGTTTCAAGTTTGCAGCTTCTCAGTTCTCTCGTGCGTCAGATAATCCGTGAACTTACAGAGATAATTTAATACAAGAAAAGCATCGCAGGAACCGCTGGGGATATAAAGGATTATGAAAAATCCCGTTTGTGAGGAATTGGTGATTTTCCAGCCCGCGAGTAGCGACAATGAAAACTTAAGATCGTGGTACATTGTTAACTGTGTCTTGAACGCTATACTAACTATTACCGCCATTATCTTGAACAGCGTCACAATCCAGGCGTTAAGTAAAACTTCATTGTTACCAAAGTCTCTGAAAGTATTGCTTCTGAATCTTGCTGTCTCCGATCTTGGTGTTGGTTTACTTGTCGAACCTTTCTACTTTGGGGTACTCGTCAAGTGGTTACAGCGAGCCGATTCAACTGATGCGACATGCACCTCGTTTCTATCTACCTTATATCTATTTTCTGCAGCTTCCTTGTCGGGAGTCATGGCTTTAAGCACTGACAGATTCTTGGCTGTGCACCTCCATCTCAGATACCAGGAATTTGTGACCCACAAGCGAGTTGTTGTTGTGGTGATCTCAATATGGGTGTTTGGTGCATTTCTTTCGTTATTTCACTTGTGGGTCTCCCGGAATATTTTTTACATGTTGGTTGCCATTATTGGAGTAGTTTACCTCGTTTTCTCAGCGATGTTTTATTTCAAGATTTATTTTGCCGTGCGGCGCCACAGATATCAAGTTCAAGCCCAGCAAGTGGCACAGAATGGCCAGCTAGCAAATGCTGCTAGGTTGAGAAAATCTGCAGTTGCTGTATTTTACGTCTATCTAGTGTTTTTGCTTTGTTATCTTCCGAAGATCTGTAGTTTTGCTGTCGTTGTAATCTCTGACTTTAGTCCCAGTGTAAAAGTTTTTTCCAGTACTTCGACGACCTTGTTGTTTCTCAATTCGTCCTTAAACCCTGTTATTTACTGCTGGAGGATGAGACACGTTCGACGCGCTGTCTTGGACGTTGTGCGAAATATATTTCCAAGCCAAAACTAAAGAAAGATTTAGTGAATAACGGTAAAGAAGCTAGGGGTAGTCGGTTAATTTTGTGGTGTATCAGTATAGATAGATAAGACCACTGCGCAATCAAGCCCGTTCTAGTCCTGTAACATTTATCAACGTTAAATGAAAATATCGCCGTATATGAATGAACAAAAACCTCTCGTACACGGCTTCTAAAGTTTGTACGTTGCAGATCAAATAAGCTTAGCACGTTATTCTTTTAAATTCATCTTTGAACTCTATTAATTAACAGTGGAAGATGAGCTACAGTCGGCACACTATCATGGACAGCCTGCAAAATATATCTCCAAAGAAGCACTGGATAAGGAGAGTGAATGCATGAGACCAGGGTCCTGTTGTTCAAAGTGCAGATAACGCTATCTGATGCCGGGGTAATTGTTGCCCCAAAAAATATACGCTGTTCTCCCTTTGAACAACTGGGGCCAGATGAATAACATGATTCGATAACTTTTTAATAGAGTTCCTTGAAGCATGTCACTTGCTATATTTTTATTATTTTAACGCCTGGTAAACCAAATACTGCCATATAATAGTCGGTCTCCGCAATCTTAGGGACGATTCTGAAGCGGAAGTTGAATATTTCGCTGCAAGCACCTTAGCAAGACTGTTGAAAGAGAACGTTTTTAGTAGGGCAAATTAAAAGACCAGCTGCACTGACTATTGAAAGAAGGTAGTCTGTATTACGAGGAATAAATTCACTCAATGTCAATTCGTTCTATTTTTTTTGCAGATTAGCTTGGAATTATCGACCCGCAGACGATTAAAAACAATTTTGACGTGTCGCGTTTAACCATCTTCGTGTATGCCTGTAATGTTGAAAGTCAGTAGCCGTAATACAGACCATAAATTTGTCGTAATATGGACCGTCAAGATGTAACAATCGTGAATCTATTTAGCCAAGATGCTCTTTTTAGAAAATGACTCAAAAGAAAACCTGGTGTTCTTCTGTTTTGTCTTGCCAAGATTTAAATTTTTTTAATGTCTAGGAAAGTGCATGCATATAAACATGTATTTAATTTTGATGTGTGTTTTTACTGATAATCAGTCTGTTTACTATTCGTGTATGACGACACTAGCCATATAAGGTCGAGAGAACAGGCAAAATATAGCACGGTATTGCACTGAAAAATACCGGTTTGACGGGTTTAGAGCCACTGAGCAAATGAAAATTGATGTGGCGCGCGTAACGAGAGTTTGGACAATAAGTAATATTATATGGCCAGTGAATTTGGAACGAAATTTTCCAAAGGATGCTTATTCAATGAATTCAGTTTTAATTTTAGTGTGCGTCAGATAATCCACGAGCTCACAAGAAATTTCTAACATGAGGGAAGGACCGTAGGGATTGCAAACATTCAAGTTCATGGAAAACCCAATTTGTGAGGAATTTCTACTATACCAGCCCACAAGTGCGGCCGGAAGGTGAAATTTTTTATTGGTCGTTCATTGTTAAAAACTTTGCTAACTGTTAGCGCCATCTTCTTCAACAGCGTCACAATCTAGGCGCTAAGAGAAACTTTATCGTTGCCAAAGCCTCTGAAACACTGCTTCTGAATCTTGCTGTCTCTGATTTTGGCGTTGACGTACTTGTCGAACCTTTCTACATTGATGTACCCATCAAGTTGTTCCAGCGAGGCAATTGATCTGGAGCTGTATGCTTCCCGTATCTGGTTATTTGTTGCTTATTTACCGCAGCTTCATTTTTTAAGCAATGACAGATTCCTTGCTGTGCACCTCCATATGAGATACCAGGAACTTATGACTCACAAGCGGGCTGTTGCTGTGATAATCTCAATATGGGTGTTCAGTGTATCTATTTCGCCGCTTTTTGTCCACGCGAATATTCCTAACGTGGTGATTGGCGTTATTTAGGTAGTTTGCCTCATAATCACAGCGACGCTTTATTTTAAGATTTATAAAGCTGTACGGCGCCACAGAAATTAAATTCAAGTCCTACAAGTACAGCAACTAGCACAGAATGGCCAAAAAGCAAATGCTGCTAGGTTGAGAAAATCTGCAGTCAGTGTATTTTACGTCTATCTGGTGTTTTGACTTTGTTATCTTCCCCATTTTTTTAGTTTTGCTGCCGTTTTTAGCTTAGATTTAAGCAGCGGTGTAAAAACGTTTTACTCTTTTTCAACCACCTTGGTATTACTCAATTCATCGTTAAACTCTGTTACTTACTGCTGGGAGATGCGACACATTCGACACGCTGTCCTGGACATACTGCGACATGCATTTTCGACTGACAACTAAGAACAAATTTAAGTTGGCTCTGAACCCATGCCCACACTGCAGAATGTTTTTAAATTTTGCAAAAAGTTTCATCTTATCATGCTTATCACAATTCGATAATAAAAAATGGGGGTCACCGAGCTCGTTTTTGAGTTATAAGCGCTTAAAGCTAAAATTAAGGGTGTTTATAGCAGGTCATATTGTTGCTATGGTAATCTGTTATATAAAATGGATAACTGCAACTTGTTTACCAATGATTGGGCATTTGTGTGATACCATTATTGTAGCATCATTTGTTAAACAGTGGTAATATTCATCCTTCAAAGTATAGCTGTTTGAAAAAAGCTGGAAATTTTATTTCTCTTTTTTCTCGTTAGTTTTAATTTCGATTGAGAATATATATCACACCACAAAGTTCGTCAAAAATACTCGTATTTTCAACTCTCTTCTCGGTGTTTGAAAATGTGGTCAAACAAGGTCTTTCGTGCTTGATATATTACGTCAAACCTAAAAACCCAGTGCCACTTTTTCATGTTGCCTCAACTTCTAAGAGTTTGAAGCGAAAACGTGGAAAACGTTTGTACTGAGGAAGAGGCGGTGAATCACATTATGAGCTGACGCACACAAAAAAAGTAATCACAATTGTGAAATTCTTTTAGCGCATCCTGATCATGACATGTGGCGTACAAAATGTAACTTTTCAGTAACTAACTAAATAACTAAATAAAACTAACTAACTAAATAAATTAATTTTCAGGGCCAATGAAACCAAGTGATGAAACAAATAATGCAAATGAACATAACATGGCTAAAAATCCCAACTAAACTGGCAGATGGCTATTTATAACCGTGACCGAGGAGTCGAATAGGGGTCCACCGAGAAACAACTCCAGCTTATATTAGTGGTCAGAGCGGGACTTGAACCCGCAACCTCCAGATTTCAAGTCCGGCGGCCTAACCACTCAGCCACGCTGCCTCTTAACTGTGTTCAATTCAGCGACTCCATAGATTCAGTAATCATGACATTTCAAACGTAAACCCTATTTTTTAAGGTGGTTTAGTCATGGAGATTCACAACGTTGGTCAGACGTATATATTGAGCTTAATGCGCTTGCTTTATCTATCTCCAAGAAACCTATCTGAGTTTTGACCAAAACTGTCGGCCATAGATAGAGGAAAAAGTTCCAACTTTGTACAAAAACAGTTTTCTTTCATACCTTTCAAGAAAGCAAATCGACGAAATTAATTCATCTTTCCGATATGTTTTGCAAAGTTCGGATGACTTAGAGAACCACAGACCAAATGCTTCATCGCTTTCTCACATAACAAACTATGTGGCGGCTGCGGGCATTTACTTTTCAAGCGTATTTGCTTAAGCGAAAGACCTTAAAATTGTTTAATGGCGACTGTTAGGCGATAATGTCAAGTTAAACCCCAAGAGGAAACAAAGAAAAACAAGTTTCAAATTACAAGATCAATTACTGAAGTGAATTTCTCATCTTTTGTCATTCACATCCCTGCTTTTGAGGAGTAATATGTTGTGTACAGTTCTTCTGTTGCAAGAGGAAGGGAGAGTAGGCATAAATTAAAGCAACTTCTAATACGTTTAAAATTTGTTTCAAAACAACCTTCGTGCACTGAACTTGCAAAGCAATAATTTGAGTCAAAGTGAAAGCGTTCAAAGCCTCCGTTTTTCGAGTCACGCGATAGGCTCCTGGTCACACCCAAAAAGCATTTTCAGGCACTTTTAAGGTTCCTATAATTAATGTGAGAACTCGAATGCAGCATCCTCTCGCTTTCATAGTGGTGCCCTTTAAGGGGGTTTTACTTAATGTGCCATCCGCTATTCTTCCTTAAATCAAACAGTCCAGTTTTCCGTTGCAGCTCTTCGAAACGGAAAAGCTGTTGGTAAGGTCGCCGATGGTTTCCAGACCGTGGTTGTTCTTTAAGTGCTTGCCGATTGCAATACGTTGAAATAAGTGTCGGCTGGTGTAGCCGACATATTCTGCATCACACAGATCATATTGATAATTATACACAACGCATTGTTGGCTAATTATAGGTAGTTTGGGCTCACACATCTTTAGGTCTTCACAAATTTTGCGACTCTTGAACACCAGGTTGAAGAGTGTGATCAATTTTGCTCCTTAGATCTGACAATTGCCTTTTCAATGCGTCAGCTGACTTTTGACCTTTAAAAGGCAAAACCACTCAATGAACAGCATTTTCGTTCGTGAATAATCGAGCTTGCACTCCAGGGTTTTCAGTCCTCACTGAGGTGACAAAGTGAGAGATAGCGACGGTGAAATTGATGAAGCTGTCAGGGTACTTGAGGTTAGTAAACGTCATCTTGAAATGATCACATTCAGAGTTGAAAGACTTCCGTGTGGACGACAGGTGAAACGCACGATATAACATGGTCCTGAGTAGCGATCGCTTGTACTTTTTATCGACGTGGCTTTGGTGGTGAAAAGTTAAAACTCTTTTGTATATATATATACCTGATGTTTTGAAAACCAGGTCCCAACAGCCCAATAACAGCTGGTGCCTAATAGAGTCATGTAAGCAGTGCTTACCAAGTTCCGCACTCCACACTTCATCTAGTGCAAAAAGGAAATGACACTAGAATCTCTGGGCCACCTGTGGATGAATTCAGGCTTAACTGTCATCATATCAGATAAAAGCTCTTTGCAAGCATAACTTAAAGTGCCAATGAAGTAAAAAATAATTTCTGCTGATTTGAAAGGCTTTTCAAAGTAAAGAAGAATGGCGTTTTCCTTTCTGGAATATCTTTTTTCCACGTTATGTTCGTTACGAATATCGTTTTTGTATTATAAGTGTGACGTCATAGGTGGTTCCACTAAAACAGTTCAACACTCAATCAAGAATATCTCTAGAAATATTAAAGCAGTGTTCTTGAAACTTGGCACCAGAAATGTATATCACAAAAGACACAAAATGACACCCGTTGTGCCGTTGCCATGACAACAGTTATGCCGCTGATCCTGTTTCAATTAAAACGAACATTACCAGATTTTATCTTAAACAAGGATCATCTACTCCCAACAATCTAATGGGGAGAGTTAAGACAATATGGAAATCATGTGTGTTCCCAGCAAGACCCTCTGTCCCTTTTTGAAGGGTCGCAAATTGGCATATTTGGTTTTTCACAGAAAGAGACTGGAGCCAAAAGTGTTGCCATGGCAACAACACAGAAAGTGTCATTCTCTTTCTTTTGTGATGCACATTTGTGGTGCCAAGTTTGAAGAACACTGCTCCAATATTCCTAGAGATATTCTTGATTCAGTGTTTTACTGTTCAAGTGGAACCACCTATGACGTCATCAATTTCCTCATTTGCATAATCCAAAAACGTAAATATCTCTAAAACGAAAAAAGATATTGCAAAAAGCAAAACGCCATTCTTCTTTACTTTGAAAAGCCTTTCAAATAAGCAGCAATTATTTTTTACTTCATAGGCACTTTAATGACAGCAAACTAAAGTGCCTTGAAATCTCCCCCTCCCCCCGGGGGTCAGGTACCACTCCGCACATATGTTTTGAAGCTTTATTCACGCAGTTAACGGTAGAAGACTCAACTAACAATTCAAAATACATAATTTATATGTACGCCAGAAAGTCCGCTGACAATTACAGCTACAGAAATTTACACAATACCTACAGAAATATTTACATAATATCGTAACATCCTTCCCTCAAAAGAAAAAAAAAAGGAGAGAGAAAAAACAGATAATATACGCTAACAGTTCTTAAAATGTCACTCGTTAGACCTTAAGAGTGACAAGATCTGTATAACGACTAGGCGGTTTGACCAGTCTCCCACTTCTTGTACGGACTTGGCTTTCACATCCCGTAGGTGACACTTGTTGTCTCAAGGGCTGATCTTTGATGGTTCGATCTTGGTCTACTGAAGTGGCAGATAAGGGCTGATCCTTATTTGACTCAGTGGTGGTCGTGGACTGATTAACTTTCGTCGTTGCCACTGGCTTCAGCGTTGGCTGTTCATTGGCGAGGTGATCCTTAACTTTAGAGTCATGGTGGCTTGAAGACGTTGACCATTCCTCAGTTGGAACACTATCAGCCTCTGCAGAACGTTTCAGGTGTCTCCGATTCCTGATATAGAGCTGACCATTTGACTCCACAACATACGATCTTCTGCCCAGTGGCTTCAGCACTTTCGCTTTCCTCCATGTTTTCTCGTTCAGCCGAAAGGGTTGCATCCGAACAACGTCATCTTTCTGAAGGTCCTGTAGGTCGTTTGCTGATCTGTCATAATAGAACTTCTGCTTCAACTTTCTCAGCTTGTCTTTCTCTAGAGTGTCTTCAGCCACGCTAGGTTTCAGCAAGTTGCTAGAAGTAGGGAGGTTTGTTTTTGTTCTCCTGCTTAACAGACGCTGGGCAGGGCTGGTACCAAATCCTTCCTGTGGGGTGTTACGATGAGCCAACAGCGCCAGGTAAGGGTAACTTTTGGACGTTGCAGTTTTATTGAGGATCTTCTTTGCTTCCTTGACAACAGACTCAGCTTTACCATTGGACTGATGGTGGTAGGGATTTGTTGTCACGTGATTGAAACCGTACTCCTTGGCGAAGTTTTTGAACTCTCGACTTGTGTACTGCGAACCACTGTCCGACACAACTTCATCTGGAATCCCATATCGTGCCATATGTGACTTCAGTTTCCCGATGACAGTGGAAACCTTCAGGTCATACAACCTGTCGATCTCAAAGAAACCGGAGAAATAATCTACGGTCACCATGTAACTCTTGCGATCTAAGTCGAACAGGTCGGTGGAAATTTTGGCCCAAGGGCGATCTGGAACGTCATGACTGATGAGCGTCTCCTTCTGCTGTCTTGTGCTGTAGGACGCACACGTTTCGCACTTTGAGGTGAAATCTTTTATATCACTCTTCATATTGGGCCAATAAATTGTTTCTCTGGCGCGCCTCAGCGTCGATTCTATTCCTTGATGGCTGGAGTGCAATGTCTGAAGCATGCGCTTTCGAAGGGTCTTAGGGACCACGAGCCTCTCTCCTCTGAAGAGTAGACCATCCTGAATTACTAATTCATCACGGATATCATAGTATATCGCCACTGTTGGAGGTAGTTCTCTCTTTTCTGCTGGCCACCCAGACTACACTATGGCCTTCACAGCTTGCAAAACTTCATCGTTCTTAGTCTCTACGCGGAACATTTCTGCTTCGTGCTCGCTCACCAGCAAGTGGTTTATTTCTTGAACGTCTTGCTCGACTTCCAGTCCCTCTTCAAAGGCAGATCTTGCGAACAGGACATGTTCTCTCTGATCTTGAGTTGCTTCTGCCAACTTGGGGTAGTGCCGACTCAAGGTGTTTGCGAGATGCAGCTCACTTCCTTTCTTGTATCGCACATCCAGATCATAACGTTGCAGCCTCAAGATCATCCTCTGTAATCTCTTAGGAGCAGAGACCAACGGCTTGGCAAGAATCGTTTCTAGGGGCTTATGGTCTGACTCGACAACTACCGATCTCCCATACGTATACTGGTGAAACCTCTCTGTTGAGAACACAATTGCAAGGAGCTCTTTTTCTATTTGGGCGTAGTTCCTCTCAGCTGCAGTCAGGGCTCTGCTTGCGTATGCCAGCGGCCTTCCATCTTGAAGTAATGCGGCTCCCAGGCCCCCTTCGCTTACGTCACACTGAATGACTAGGTCCTTCTCTCGCTCATAGTACTTGAGCAGTGGTGGGGCTGTCACCATCTCTTTGATCCTGCTGAATGCTCTATCATGGATCTCGTCCCATAAAAATTATGTTCCCTTCTTGGTGAGCTGTCTGAGAGGCTGTGAGACCTCGGATAATCTCGGCAGGAACTTTGCTAGGTAACCCACGGTGCCCATAATCCGCTGAACACCAGTTACATCAGTCGGCCTCTCCATCCTTAGTACTGCTTCAACCTTGGACGGGTCTGCCTTTATTCCCTCTGAGGTCAGGAGATGTCCGATGTAGGGTACCTCTGTTTCCTTAAAAGCGACTTTTTGCTTGTTTAACTTAATGTTACGTTCTTGGCATCGCTACAACAGCTTCTTAATTTTGAGGTCATGATCTGCTATCGGATCCTTCATAGTGTCTCCAGTGCCTGCTACAAGGATGTCATCTGCTATTGCATATACTCCGTCAAGGCCTTCAAAAGCTTCATGTAAACGGAGCTGAAATATTTCACTAGCGGGTGAAATCCCGAAGGGCATACGATTCCATTTGTATCTGCCAAAGGGTGTGGCGAAGGTCGTAAGCAGTGAACTCTCTTCTGTAAGCTTTATTTGCCAATAACCATCCTTGCAGTCGACTTTAGTAAAGATTTTGGCCTTGCCCAACTCCGGCAGTATGTCTTCAATGACTGGCATAGGGAAATGGCATCTCTTCAATGCTTTGTTCAAGGGCTTAGGGTCCAGGCAAAGGCGAAGGTTACCGTTAGCCTTCCTTGCGATCACCACGGAATTTACCCATTCAGTCGGCCTCTCAACTTTCTCGATAACACCTCTAGCTTCCAGATCGTCAAGATATTCTTTAAGCGGGGTTCTTAAAGCTTCAGGCACTCTTCTTAACGGTTGTTGGACAGGTTTAACCGTTTCGTCAACTTCAAGTCGCAATGGAGTTCCCAGATTGCCAAGGCCATCAAAAACATCTTCGTACTGGGAGCACATGTGTTGCAGGGTAAGTCCTTCGAACTGTCGGCTACTTGTCAGGTTCACATCCACATTTGCTGTAGAGGCGCACTCTCCAGGTTCGGAACACGGCTTGATCTTATCATTTCTGATTGTAATTAACTGCATTTGCTGGGCGGTTTTACTCCCGATCAGATTGACACAGTGTTCATCCTCTACAATGGTAAAGTTAACTTTGTACTTCCTTTTATCCCTGGAATTCGTCAGTTGAACCTTGCACTTTCCAAGCGGCCTGAGCGTAGAGGCGTTGTACATTTTTAGGAGTTGATTTGTGGGCATGATCCTATTAGCATATATAGTTCCTTTGATGGAGCTTAGCTTTAGTACATCACACGTTGCTCCGGTGTCGATTTGGAAATTAATTTCGGGTCCTCCCTTTAATTTCATAGCCGCAGTGATCTTTGATGGGATGTTGCTCTGTATCGCGTGCACCGAGTCGACTTCTGGAGTTAATTGAATCGTAAACAGTGATTCACCAGAGTCACTGGAAGAGACTGAGACTGTGTTGACCGGTTTTTTCCTTCGTCCACGCTGCTTACACACTCTAGCGAAGTGATTACTCTTTCCGCACTTTCCGCAAGTCTTTCCATAGGCCGGACATTTTTCCCTCTTGAGCTCGTGATTTCCTCCACAGTACTTGCATTTTTTGGCACCCTTTGAATCTCTTGGGTCTTCCGGTAATCTTGGTTTTCTTTCGTTGCGATGTTTCAAAGCGTGTATTTCATTCGGATCCGTAGCTGTGGCGAGATCCTTTAAATGCTGTGCAGTTGTTTCTCCGCTTTTGCAGATGTCGATTGCTTTTTCTAGAGTGAGTTGTCTTTCTTGCAACAGCTTCTTTCTCAAGGCAGGCTCTTTAACGCCAAACACTATTCTATCACGTATAAGTGAATCATGTAAACACTGACACAAATTACACGATTTCGCAAGTGTTCTAAGTGCCAATACATGGTGATCGATACTTTCATCCTCTTTCTGTGATCTGGAGTTAAATAAATACCGCTCGAAGGTCTCATTGGTTTGTCCGATGCAATATTCGTCGAATTTTTGAACAACAGAGTCGAGTTCTTTCGAACTTTCGGGCGGGTTGAATGTCATACCTTCATAAATTTCAAGAGCTTCTTCGCCGATCGCAGAAAGAAACGTTGCAGTCTTATATTCTTCGTCGAACTGCTGGAGCCTCACAACTACGGCGTAATTATCCCAGGCTCTTTTAAATTTTTTCCAGTTAGCGGCAACGCTGTCAAGATTTAACGGTTTCGGCATTGGTATTCCACTCGGCAAAGAAGACATTTGCTGCACTTGTGCACTTCCAACGGACGCTGTGTTAGTTGTATTTGTCGCCGTAGTTCCCTCGTCGCCTGACATCTTGTAGTTACGCGGCGATTTTTTATCCTGACACCATGTTTTGAAGCTTTATTCACGCAGCTAACGGTAGAAGACTCAACTAACAATTCAAAATACATAATTTATATGTACGCCAGAAAGTCCGCTGACAATTACAGCTACAGAAATTTACATAATACCTACAGAAATATTTACATAATATCGTAACAACATATCAGTACAAATTGATATATCAAAAAAATGTTCAAAAAAATATCGAGTGTTTAGAGTTCGAGAGTGATCGTCGTCACTGTAAATTTTTCTGGAATAACAGAGATGAGAATCTTTTATTAATTTGCCTTGTTAAACTGAACTCTCGACTAAGTAAAACATATTACGGAATTTCGTTCCCCTGAGTAAGTTGCATTATAACAGTATTAAAATTACTTAAATCGATACAGCAGGGAATCACCCAGACCACAAGACTGAATAAAAACAATCTCGCTTCAGAACCTCTCAAAAGTTAAAGACGGCAAATAAATAGCATAATGGGCGCCCTTCTGGATATGAATATTTCATGAGAGACTTATGGATGAATACTTACCACTATAAACGTTTGTGTAAACTTCTGACCTCTCTCCATCTTTTGCTTACTGCTTACTTGTACGTTCGGCTACTCTGCGAAAAACTTGTTTTGTTCTTACTATCGAGCCTCTCAAGAGGTTCCTGTTCGGTGTTTTCTGGGAGATGGAACGATAAAACTGAAAAATCCGAACAAATTTATCTCCGGCCCACCCTGACTAACGTAAAGTTACTCGCCTAAGAAACCTCTATGCACTCAACAACCGCCATATTTTAGACCGCAGTGCGACTCGCGCCAGTCTTCAAGTGTTAAGATTGGCTAATATGCTCGATCCATTTGCTCTAGTGGGTACTTCTCGGCAAATTTTTTTCATCGATGTTGACACTTCGTAAAACATAATTCCTATTTTTCTTCTCCTAAAATATGGAAAAATGTAATAATTCTTCCGGAGACGAGGAATATTATTCCTGTGAGCTACCAAATTTCGAGCTTAAGTGTTTTGCCGGGCCTCGAATTTAAGCGAGCAGGAGTTGAATAAGCTGATTGAACAAAGGCACTCGGCACTCGGAAACGGACCCAAAAAACAAAAAACTGGCCTGTATCAAAAATGAATGCGTTCCTAGAGAGACTGCATAGCAACGAAAAAGAGTTTCTCTTGGAGTTACTACACCCCGACCAAATGGAACACGAACCATGTGTTAACCACAAATTCCCTTGCTTTTGAATAAATTTAAGGCCCATGTGAAGTTTCTGTGGGAAAATATTCATTGGCACTTGTATGTAGCCTATCTTGCCATCAAGGAGCAGAGATGTCTTTCGTAAACGTCCGCAGGGTAATGCTTAAGCACAAAAGAGGGGCTAGATGTCCACTTCTAGTTAAATTTTTGTCTTCTTGTGTGGAGCAAAGCCTGGGTAACTTTGTGTCCACGGCCGAGATTTTCGAGGCCTACGAAAGCGCGGTTAGAGTGTGGACGGACAACAACAGTGTTAGCGGCCAAACAAAGTTTTTAATGAAGAGAAACAGTTTTAACAGAGTAAGTATTTTGCAGCGATCATTGCTTTAAAATTTGCTTCGTTTATAGGTCTGTGATTCTATGTTTCAAACAAGAGTGAAGAGAATGAAATAGATATTTTTTTGAACGAATGAATGAATGAATCACGTCAAAGATCAGAGTATTTAGCTATAGAAAGAAACTAATTGGGGACACTATTTGCACATTTAACGCGTTTTTTTTTTTTACAGCAACTGAAAAACGCCATTTCGACTCATAATCAACTTAAGGGATGGCAAGTGAGGACAGACATGAGCAACCACGTTCGCGGATACCGAGGACTTAAACTCCGCCGCGCTCGTCGAAGTCGCCCAGGATATGAATTTGGTGGGCGTGACACCCAACAACGGGTTCAAAATTACATAGCCGCAAATCCTCCACCATTACCCCCGATAGAGATGAGTTTTATTTTACCAACCAAAGCAAAATATTTTTCAAGGTTTTTTTTTTTAACAGCGATAGCTATTTATTACATGTACCATACGAACCAAGGAGGCAATACCATATATAATTTACTTGCGAATGATATGAGATCACTTTTCCAACATAATCCGAAGTATTCCGAAGATGAATAACAACCACTGGAAGGCTTCCGAGGGAGGCCATCCGATTTTTTTTCAACAAAGATTGGCCAAGTTTGCCTGAACTCAACCGAAAATTTAGAATATTTCCCAAGGTTACCGGGAAACATCCAAAGAATATCGAAAGTCATAAAAGCTATTCCGAAGATTTCTAAACGAAGCTAAGGCTGTATACGAAGTTTCCCGAGTCAAACAAGGTTTTTTTAACGTTTTTACTAACATGTTTTGTCATCTTCCTGAATATTTATCCATTCTTTCATTTTACAGATCCATGATGTTCCCAGTGGCCCCAGAGGGGCAGGTCGCTGTGTGTTTGCAAACCGCGACATCGAGAGGGGTGAAATAGTAGTAGAATATCAAGGGGAGCATGTTTCCTTGGTAGAAGCGGCCACGCGCGAGGAGAAATACGCCAGGGAGGGCAAAATTTGCATCCTGATGGCCATTGAAAGTGGAGGCCGCCAAATTGCGTAAGAACCTTGTTTGACGTAAGATCTTCAAAAGGCGTTTCATTAACAGAGCTATCTCAACAACCATCGCGACCCTTAGTATAATTAATGGTAACTTGAAAAATGAAACGAGTTTGATCAATTTGTCTATATGAGTCAAGACTAATTAAACCTATAGCCGCGGCTGAAATACAAGTATACAAGATTTAATAATGCGCATTATTTGTTTTATATTTTGTTTTTAGGATCGATCCCTACCAAGGCAACGAAGAAACTGAGCCGACTTGGGGGGCACTGATCAACCACTCTCGAAACCACGCAAATTTGAGACCCTTCGTAGCGTTAAAAAATTCAGGAAGACCGAGAGTATTTTTGGTTGCCTTGCATGATATTTCCGAAACCGTAGAGTTCCTATGGAACTACAACGATACGGACTGGGAATGTCATGCAGACAGTCAAACTATTCCTTCTCAATCTCAAGCCCTTTAAGGCCTGGATCAAGAATTTAACGGGAAACAGCAGAACCTGAGTAGTCACGCGGGTTATGGTTATCCTGAATTGTTTTACTAAGCTGACATGTATATTTTCTTCTGCTAAAAACTAAATTGCAGTCCTTTCTTACATGTCGGTGAAATCGAATTGGCATAGACTTCCACTCTTGTTGGTCAATAACGCACGTTTTTTTTTTAATTATCTACCTTTGCTACGTTTAGAATGGAGTGTACTTGATTTCGTATTAAGGAGTGGTGTAGGTTTTTGGGGGAAATTAGTGACCTTCGATCATCTCAAAACGAGGGATACGCTTATTCCAAACGTTACAGGACCGAAATGGTTGACCTGCTTCTTTGTCAACCACCACCAAATCCTCAAATGTTGGGTACACTTGAAAATGTTGACGACGCTAAGTAGGCAGAACTGCTAAATTTTGTTCCACTGACATTTTCATGAATCAACTATTTGCTATGATCCAGACCTTAATGTGCTTGAACTCTAATTAACAATTACATTATGAGCTCGAGATTTCTACGAGTTGATAGTTGATGAGGCCGTAGGCCGAATCAAATATCGCCTCTTAGTCAAATCTACTAGCGTTCTATCACGAATGCCGTTCTCTGATTGGCTACGCTTCTCACTAGCTACGTTGTGATCGATAGATAATGAGTGGCGTAGTAGTGTGCTCTTGTTAACAAATTGACGGCCACTTCTTTCGAAGTGTCTGCGAGGAGGATTTCGATAAGAGATTTTTTGAAATCTCGAGCTCGTAATCTAATTGTTAAATAGAAATCGAGGGCGAGTAATCTAATTATTTTAGTAGATTTCTAACTGAAATTTCTTTCAAGTAACGGTTCTAATTATTTCTGGTCTTAGTGTTAAACTTCACGCTTTAGGGAATTCGTGCGGACTGAATTAATTGTCAGTTTGACATTTGCAGTTGAGTACGCGCGCTTATCAGTTTCTTTCAAACATTTCGACCTTTTTTAATTCAAGAAACCGCACGTAAATGCCCTCCTTTTAGTCTTCTCAGGAATTTTGTTTATCCATTTGTTTCTGAATGCTCTTTGAAAACTTCGTAGAATCGAGGAAACGTTGCAATGTTGTCGACGACACCAAGCTACTGCACACTAATGCATGATAGTGTGTAGTGGCTCAGCCAATCAGATTACAGCATTTTCATTAGTATAGTAGTAGAATTCTACTAAAGAATCTTAGGGTATGACTTGAACCAGAGTATTGGACTAATTTGTGACCCTTCTCTAGACCGTAATTTATAGGCCTGGTTCATGCCTTAATTTTCGTGAGTAAAAATTGTCCCCACCCCCTTCAAACAAAGTGTAACGTTATACACGTTTATATGGAAACGTTTCATTGCATCTCACTAATTAGCAAGTGTACAAACGCATTTTCCGGATTCTGATGTAATGCCTCTGATCCTGAACTGCATCCCTTTCAATTTCTTACGAATTATTTAAATACTTAGCCACCTACTAATAGCAAAAACGAAGTTACTGTCATATAGTTGTATACTGTTATATATACTGTTTCATATACATAATGGTGAACAGAGCGTTGTCAGGAAAAGAGTTAAACTAATTAGTAGATTTTTTTTTTTTATTAGAATACACGTGATAATAAACCTTGCATTTGGCTTGACTGATTTTTTTCTGACTGATCATGGCCTGCAGTGGGCCAGCTAAAACCACTAACCCAACATGAGTTATTCGTGAGCAAGAGTTATGTTTCTCTTGTCTCAAAACTTTTGACACAGAGGCAATCTCGTTCCCAAAGTCTTCGTTCCCCTCGACCAGCGGTCGGAAAACGAGAGCTCTGGAAGCAACCATTTTGAAATAACCGAATTCTGCCCATCCTTTTTTACTGCGCAGTCTGCATCTATGGCGCAGGCCTGAAATGGTTGCTCCCAGAGCTCTCATTTTCCGATCGCTGGTCAAGGGGATGACCAAGACTCTGGGAACGAAATTGACACAGAGGCTAAATACCTATCATTGTTACTTATTTCGCCAGGTCCTATTTACTCGAAAGTGGAATCGAGTAGGTGAATTTCGCGAGTCTGAAAAATTATCCATTTGTTATAAAAAAAAGTCGTCAGTGTTAATAGCTAACTACAATCCCGGCCAAAAGTAGTTGGGACACTTGAGCTGTATCACGTATCCCCCTTCCCCCCGAATCAATGTTGGAAAATATCGCGTTTTCTCCAACGAAAAAGGGAAAAATCACCTGACTATCAACATTGAAAGTGGGGGGAGGGGAGAACTTGCTTCGTGTCCCAAGTCTTTTGTCTGGGATTGTCTGAAAGAAGAATTTAAAGAATGTCACACCACTCGCTCTAACAAAGCTTGGAGAAGAGGGGAGTTGTAACGTCTCGCGGGTACAGCTAACGAGCGCTACTAAAAAGAAACAACATACAATGACAAGTTTTACCTGGTCGGGCACTAAGAAACGTAAAGTCATCTTTCTAAATGACCTTCTACGGTAGGCGATTGGTAAGTCCGTGGCATGACCTTCTGTTGCCTCTTGAGGGGCAAACGGCCCACTTGCTTGCCCGTAAAATGCAACTTTGCACAAGATGTTGTGTTTAAAAAGGATGTTTCTATTTCCTGCACTGAAAAATACGACCTTGTCTACGTCTTTAGAGAGGTGGTTGATTGGCGCGAAACAGAAATGATGCAAATTCGGTTGAAACAGTAGCTGCCGGGCAAGTGGATATTTTCGCCTTGTTCTCGCCGTTTCGCGGAGTTAATCTGTGGACAGCAATAAAGCGTTGCTGCTACCTAAACGCGGTTAAATTATGCATGTCTTTCTTCGTTTTCCCCTCTAATACCGGAACGCGTATAAAGCGAGGTGTGTTTTCGGCTTCAGAAGTGCCACCGGGTTAACCGCCGCGATTAACCCTTACGGTTAACCATTCTGGTAACACTTTTTGGTTCCAAACTGCTACGTGTCATTCGAATCATACCTTTTTCCGCTTTATAGGAATTACAAAAAACCATTTAACATTGTCTGGGATCAAGAACTAGCAACAGAGAGCTTTCCGAGAAGGTTTATATGGTTAACCGTTCAATTGAAATAAAAAGGGTAGTTACGTAGTTAACTTATTATCTGCGGCAAACGGTTAACCATATTTCAAGTGTCAAACTCGACTATTTTGCCACCAAATTGCTTCCATCCTGCATTTCAAATAATGTGAAGTGAGAAATTTTTTAACCTTCTGCCAATTGGGAAGAACAGGGAAGGTTAGGTTGCAAAACGCTGACTTTCAAATGGTTAACCGTTGTGGTTAACCGTTGTGGTTATTCGTGCGCGTTCATAAAACACATGGAACCCGGAAGCTGTCGTGTCGCGTGTAATGGTGATATATATGATTACTCTACACCGATAAGCATTTCATTGGGTTTAAGTCAATTTATTTAACACTATTCCGTTAAACAACACAAAGATCTGCTACTTTGCGAATTGATAATCCTGGAAAATGTCTTAAGTAATAGACACGAACTCTAACCTTCCCTTAAATGCCATTTTGCTTGAAGCAAGTCCCAAATTTCGTTTTGCTACAGGCGGTTACGGGTTATATTCCACGAATATCTGCACCGAACCTTAATCTAGATTAACGTAAAAAAGTTCTGTCCAATTTCCAGAAACAAAGTGTACGTCATTCAGCCGAAATCAAATTCTAAAATATCGTGACGCCATGACGATCGCTGGCGTTACCTTTATTGGAAAATTCCTCGGATATCTCTTTCAGACAATCCCGGCCAAAAGTAGTTGGGACACTTGAGCTGTATCACGTATCCCCCTTCCCCCCGAATCAATGTTGGAAAATATCGCGTTTTCTCCAACAAAAAAGGGAAAAATCACCTGACTATCAACATTGAAAGTGGGGGGAGGGGAGAACTTGCTTCGTGTCCCAAGTCTTTTGTCTGGGATTGTCTGAAAGAAGAATTTAAAGAATGTCACACCACTCGCTCTAACAAAGCTTGGAGAAGAGGGGAGTTGTAACGTCTCGCGGGTACAGCTAACGAGCGCTACTAAAAAGAAACAACATACAATGACAAGTTTTACCTGGTCGGGCACTAAGAAACGTAAAGTCATCTTTCTAAATGACCTTCTACGGTAGGCGATTGGTAAGTCCGTGGCATGACCTTCTGTTGCCTCTTGAGGGGCAAACGGCCCACTTGCTTGCCCGTAAAATGCAACTTTGCACAAGATGTTGTGTTTAAAAAGGATGTTTCTATTTCCTGCACTGAAAAATACGACCTTGTCTACGTCTTTAGAGAGGTGGTTGATTGGCGCGAAACAGAAATGATGCAAATTCGGTTGAAACAGTAGCTGCCGGGCAAGTGGGTATTTTCGCCTTGTTCTCGCCGTTTCGCGGAGTTAATCTGTGGACAGCAATAAAGCGTTGCTGCTACCTAAACGCGGTTAAATTATGCATGTCTTTCTTCGTTTTCCCCTCTAATACCGGAACGCGTATAAAGCGAGGTGTGTTTTCGGCTTCAGAAGTGCCACCGGGTTAACCGCCGCGATTAACCCTTACGGTTAACCATTCTGGTAACACTTTTTGGTTCCAAACTGCTACGTGTCATTCGAATCATACCTTTTTCCGCTTTATAGGAATTACAAAAAACCATTTAACATTGTCTGGGATCAAGAACTAGCAACAGAGAGCTTTCCGAGAAGGTTTATATGGTTAACCGTTCAATTGAAATAAAAAGGGTAGTTACGTAGTTAACTTATTATCTGCGGCAAACGGTTAACCATATTTCAAGTGTCAAACTCGACTATTTTGCCACCAAATTGCTTCCATCCTGCATTTCAAATAATGTGAAGTGAGAAATTTTTTAACCTTCTGCCAATTGGGAAGAACAGGGAAGGTTAGGTTGCAAAACGCTGACTTTCAAATGGTTAACCGTTGTGGTTAACCGTTGTGGTTATTCGTGCGCGTTCATAAAACACATGGAACCCGGAAGCTGTCGTGTCGCGTGTAATGGTGATATATATGATTACTCTACACCGATAAGCATTTCATTGGGTTTAAGTCAATTTATTTAACACTATTCCGTTAAACAACACAAAGATCTGCTACTTTGCGAATTGATAATCCTGGAAAATGTCTTAAGTAATAGACACGAACTCTAACCTTCCCTTAAATGCCATTTTGCTTGAAGCAAGTCCCAAAATTCGTTTTGCTACAGGCGGTTACGGGTTATATTCCACGAATATCTGCACCGAACCTTAATCTAGATTAACGTAAAAAAGTTCTGTCCAATTTCCAGAAACAAAGTGTACGTCATTCAGCCGAAATCAAATTCTAAAATATCGTGACGCCATGACGATCGCTGGCGTTACCTTTATTGGAAAATTCCTCGGATATCTCTTTCAGACAATCCCGGCCAAAAGTAGTTGGGACACTTGAGCTGTATCACGTATCCCCCTTCCCCCCGAATCAATGTTGGAAAATATCGCGTTTTCTCCAACAAAAAAGGGAAAAATCACCTGACTATCAACATTGAAAGTGGGGGGAGGGGAGAACTTGCTTCGTGTCCCAAGTCTTTTGTCTGGGATTGTCTGAAAGAAGAATTTAAAGAATGTCACACCACTCGCTCTAACAAAGCTTGGAGAAGAGGGGAGTTGTAACGTCTCGCGGGTACAGCTAACGAGCGCTACTAAAAAGAAACAACATACAATGACAAGTTTTACCTGGTCGGGCACTAAGAAACGTAAAGTCATCTTTCTAAATGACCTTCTACGGTAGGCGATTGGTAAGTCCGTGGCATGACCTTCTGTTGCCTCTTGAGGGGCAAACGGCCCACTTGCTTGCCCGTAAAATGCAACTTTGCACAAGATGTTGTGTTTAAAAAGGATGTTTCTATTTCCTGCACTGAAAAATACGACCTTGTCTACGTCTTTAGAGAGGTGGTTGATTGGCGCGAAACAGAAATGATGCAAATTCGGTTGAAACAGTAGCTGCCGGGCAAGTGGGTATTTTCGCCTTGTTCTCGCCGTTTCGCGGAGTTAATCTGTGGACAGCAATAAAGCGTTGCTGCTACCTAAACGCGGTTAAATTATGCATGTCTTTCTTCGTTTTCCCCTCTAATACCGGAACGCGTATAAAGCGAGGTGTGTTTTCGGCTTCAGAAGTGCCACCGGGTTAACCGCCGCGATTAACCCTTACGGTTAACCATTCTGGTAACACTTTTTGGTTCCAAACTGCTACGTGTCATTCGAATCATACCTTTTTCCGCTTTATAGGAATTACAAAAAACCATTTAACATTGTCTGGGATCAAGAACTAGCAACAGAGAGCTTTCCGAGAAGGTTTATATGGTTAACCGTTCAATTGAAATAAAAAGGGTAGTTACGTAGTTAACTTATTATCTGCGGCAAACGGTTAACCATATTTCAAGTGTCAAACTCGACTATTTTGCCACCAAATTGCTTCCATCCTGCATTTCAAATAATGTGAAGTGAGAAATTTTTTAACCTTCTGCCAATTGGGAAGAACAGGGAAGGTTAGGTTGCAAAACGCTGACTTTCAAATGGTTAACCGTTGTGGTTAACCGTTGTGGTTATTCGTGCGCGTTCATAAAACACATGGAACCCGGAAGCTGTCGTGTCGCGTGTAATGGTGATATATATGATTACTCTACACCGATAAGCATTTCATTGGGTTTAAGTCAATTTATTTAACACTATTCCGTTAAACAACACAAAGATCTGCTACTTTGCGAATTGATAATCCTGGAAAATGTCTTAAGTAATAGACACGAACTCTAACCTTCCCTTAAATGCCATTTTGCTTGAAGCAAGTCCCAAATTTCGTTTTGCTACAGGCGGTTACGGGTTATATTCCACGAATATCTGCACCGAACCTTAATCTAGATTAACGTAAAAAAGTTCTGTCCAATTTCCAGAAACAAAGTGTACGTCATTCAGCCGAAATCAAATTCTAAAATATCGTGACGCCATGACGATCGCTGGCGTTACCTTTATTGGAAAATTCCTCGGATATCTCTTTCAGACAATCCCGGCCAAAAGTAGTTGGGACACTTGAGCTGTATCACGTATCCCCCTTCCCCCCGAATCAATGTTGGAAAATATCGCGTTTTCTCCAACAAAAAAGGGAAAAATCACCTGACTATCAACATTGAAAGTGGGGGGAGGGGAGAACTTGCTTCGTGTCCCAAGTCTTTTGTCTGGGATTGTAGATATTTTTGAAAATTTCAACAAATGGCAATCCGTATTAGCAAACGGGTACTCAGAATCGTAGGCAATCGCGAAAACCGCTCAAATTTAACCCAGCGAAAGGAAGAAACAGCACTGAAGGTGTCAACATTATAGATAAATAATAAATCCTTCTAAAAAAAATGGAATTCAATTGGAAATCATCTTCAATAACCAATAACCAAAAACGCAATTTTTTACCCGCCATTACCGTGAAAGCTTTTGTCACTTTAACTGAAGCCAGAGGACTTCACATTTGTGATATGCAATCCAATTGTGTTTGGTTTTGCTGGTAGTGTGTTAAAAGTTGAATTTAAAACTCACAATTTGGAATGATACTACTTTTCTTTGGATCTGAATTTCTAAGTTAGCACCCTACGGACATTATATGACCAAGAAAATTACTTCATTGTGATTGGCTAAGAGCTGGCTAATTTGTCGTTAATTCTTAATTTGCACTGCAGTACAAATCAACGCGCGGGCGTTCGCAATTTTCTCAGTCATATAATAAATAAGTAATTGTATGAGAGCTTGAGCAATTAAGGACTTACACTACTCCTGATATTGGAAAATTCTTTCAAATCGCACTCGCCTAAAGGCTTGTGCAATTTTGAGAGAATTTTCAAATATAAGGAGTAGTGTAAATCGTATGAATGCACTCGCATTCATACGATTACCTATACTAACACTAACTTCATTCTACTGGGGTAAATGTTTAAGTCGTCATCGTCCTCAATGTCTTGATCAGAGCTTGCTGGTAATGAGGCGTAGAAACGTTTTGCAGTTTCAGATAAATATTTCTGAGCTAGCTTTATACAGTCTTGCTTAACATCATCGCGAATGGGTTTCTTTTCTAGTCTCACTGGAACCAAATGTTCAGCCGCATTCAATTCCACTCCTTGCTTTTTCTTCAGAAACGAGACAATTCTCGGCTTTTCTTTCGTATCCATTGTAAACCTTATAAATGGGGTTTCCGGGTGCCAGCTTAGTTGTAAGTTCTCCTCCTGATCGGTTATTTCTCCAGAACCAAAATTGATAAACGCGATCTTCCTTACTTCGAATTTCTCGCGTTCAATGTCCTCGCTTCTAGCAACGTACTTCATTCTTAGAAAGCTTTTATAGTTCATAATCCAATCCAAATTCACCCAGTAACTTTTAACGTTATTTAAGCGGCTGTTTCGTAGTGTCGTTTCCCACTCCTGTGGAGTTTCAATTTTTTCTTTGGTGTTAAAGAATTGCTGAATACTGCCAAACCGCCTGTCACAAATTGAAAATGAGTGTCCCTCCAGTAGGAATTTAAGGTCCACTCTTAGAAACTCTCCCTTTCTAACAATATGGTCTAGGTAAAAAAAAATAAGTAGGATTCTTTAAACTGAGCCGGTGAGTTATCTGCCCACAGTATAAGGTGATGGAATTTACCGTATTTTTCCTGAAGGCTTTTCAGAAGATAGTTCAGCAGAGATATTACCTCGTTTGGACCGCTTCTTCCAATAGATTCATCATAGAAGAAACAATGAATGATGTCCTCGTTGGCACAATAGATCCCGAAAAGGTTAGTCCGTAGCTTCCTCGCGTAAAAGCCATCCTGAGAAGAAACTTTTGGTGTCCGTAAGCACTTATGGTAATCCATTTGGAGAGTTAACACCCTCGGTAACATATTTCAGGTAGGATTTATTATTTATCTTGTTGACTTGTTCAGTTGGCCTTGCACACGACAATTCGCGTGCTACGCAAAACGCATAACTGAAAGAGCCCGCACGCGACGTTGCGCACGTAATAACTTCGAGCATAAACTTTAGTGGCTTTTGTCGACGGTAAGTCCGTTCGGTCGGATATAGAGATTAGCTCAACCATATACCCGACTTGTGTGCTTAGAGGACAAAGAGCAAAGCTATTTAGCAACGCTGGTTACGCCGCAAAATTGCAGAAAAATGCTTTTAAATCTTACTTTCATGTACTTTTGCATCAGACCAAATAAAGGAAGAGAGCAAAAAAATTTTCTTTTTGATTTCTTTGGAGCAACTTTGAGAAACATTTATAGAAATTGCGGGAAACTTTTTGGGAAATCTTGAGCAACTTGTGAAAAGCCCTAGCTACGCTATACAAAACGCATAACTGTAAGAGCGCGCGCGCGACAGTGCGCGCGTAATAACTTCGGGCGTAAACGTAACTTCAGTAGCTTTTGTCGAGGTAAAGTCCGTTCGGTCGGGTATAGAGATTAGCTCAATCATATACCTGACTTGTGTGTTTAGACAGACCTTAGAGTGCCTATAGATTGATTTTTAACATGTTGCGTCCTACTCATCAAGTAAATGCAGAGCGCAGAGGCACAGACGATATTGATTTCCACCTACTTGTGTACAAATTTGATGCGGCAAAACCATGGCAACATTTTAAGGAAGGTCATCCCGTTGCAAGTTCAGTGGAAAGAGGGAGAAGAAAATTGAACTCTAACAAGTTAAAAAGGGTCTACCTGCCAAAGAAAAAAGCGTGAACAAGACGTAAAAATGGAGCTTTTAAAGACTTGTACCAGTTGGAATTCACATGCTGCGACAGTGGTTGTCTCTTAAAAGGCTTATACAATATTAGAAGCATTGCACGACAGCAAAGAAACTTGCTATACCAGAAATGTTATAATGAACAGAACTACCTTTTGTCAAAGCTCATGGAATTGAAACTGACATTCAGTGGCGTACGGAAAATTTCGTATCATGTACCATCGCTCGGAAAAGTTTGCAAGACTGCGTTCCGGAAAGTATACGGCATTTCTAAGAGCAAAATTGAAGTTTTGCTTAAAAAGATCGACCAAGACGGGTTGTTCATAGAACCAGACAAAAGGGGACAGAAGACTCCTCGGAAACTTCTACCCGAAGCGAGAGATGCTGTCATGGACGTCATATTATCTTACGAGGCTACAGAATCACACTATCGGAGAGCAAGAAGTGGGGGCAAGAAATATTTTGATTCTAACATTTTGATGCGCCAAATGTGGTCTGAATTCGTGAACACCCTAATTTAACGACAACCAGCCTAAAAAACAAAAATAGTGGACCTGTAATTAGTTTTTCAACTTTTAGAAATATATTTAACAAGGAACTGAAAGACGTTCTAAGTTTTAGAAAGTTTAGGGTTGATACTTGTCAAGAGTGTGACAAATGTAAGAACAGGCTTGACAACCTACGATCGTTGAACAATCGATCTAACAAGCAAGACGACGAAATTCGTGACCTGATAACTCGTCGGAGCCTACACCTTCGAGAAAGCGAGGTCAGATTTGCGTCCTTGAGATATGATGTCACAGTTCTAGCTGAAAAAGTGTATTGAATGTAGTGAGATAGCTCGGATGAGGAGTTTATCGGAGTTCACAAAATAAACAGGAACAAAAAAAATGTAGATTGTTGTATTGTTAAGCTTTTTCCCAAAAATAACCAGAAACTGAAAATGTTTGAAATTTATTACAAAACCGATCGGATCTCGGTGAAAAATGGGTAAGGGCTCTTTTTGACTGGATATGTCGTATACGAGCACACTGACAAGACTCAACATCTGAAGAAGTTGTCAGATGTGATACTGTCAAACAAACCGCAACTCTTTAAACAATGTGTGGCCATAAATTTACTTTGACTTTTATGCAGAATGCCCGAGGGGTAATGGGCCGGACGTCCATAAATTACTTACAAGTAATTAGTCAACAAGAATTGCAAGCTTGGTTAAGAGGGGATTTATTACGCAACTGAAAATGTTCAGAAAAATGCCACGATCACAAACTGGGGAGACATTGCAAACTTCAAACGCGCAATTCTGACCGGAAGCCGACTAGTCGCATACTCGCGCCTGATGTTAAACAAAACAGAAGGGAAAGAGAGTTGGAAACAAAATAAAAGGAGTGTCTCGTGTGATCAAAGCAAGTTCTTTCAGAAACGCCATTAACACTAACAAAAATCTTTAACAGTAATCGTGCGGGATCATCCCGGACACTGCCCGGTCCAATACTTAAAGAATATTGTGCCAGCAATGAAGCAATCTGATTGGCTGATTTGACTTCCTAGCCCTCTAAATTAACTTGGGGGTGAAATATAAACTAGCTATGTAACGCCTTCTCTTGGTATACATTGGAATATCCCACTTGTATTCACTTGGCATACATACCAAGAAAATACAAGTGACAATAGAGAAAGCGCTGCATAAGCGTTGCGTGGGAAAGGATACCCCTCATTGCCTCCCCGTTTACACCTGGTATGTAGGATAGGAATGAATGAATGGATGCTTTATTTAACGTGGATATACGCTTAGCTTGAGAGCTAGTTTTCAGGTGTTCCACCTAATAACTAATGAGAACCTAACAACTAAACAACGATAATATCACAATTCATCAGGTGAAAATCACAAATTAAATACTGATTAAAACTATTCAAAACTATTATTACAATATTACTGCCGCAGTCAAAATACTATTAAAACTAATGTCACAAATTTACTAATCCCCGAAATTTAGCGATCTAATTCTGTTCACTATTTCATTGGTGCCCACTTTAATTCTAATGTCATTTGATAGTTCATTCCATTTCTTGGCTCCAAAATATCTCAATGACTTGAGTCCATATATGGTAGTGTTAACTTTAGGTAAAGATAAAACATATTCTTGGCGCCGGAGATTGTACTTAAATGAGCGTAAATTAATAAGGTTCCTAATTGCCCGTGGTGCTTTGTTCGATATGCTATTATGTATTGTCAATAACATGTCTTGAATTCTTCGAGATTCCATGGAGAGTAGTCTTATCCTGTCCAAGAGATGCTGATAGGATGCATGTTTATCATTATAGACATATCTCAACGCCCTTTCGTTGACTTTTTCGATTTTTGTAGTGTTTCTTTTCCCGCAATGGTGCCAAACTTGGTGGCAGTAATAAAAATTAGGTAGTATGAACGAACGATATAACGATTCCTTGGTTTTAAGTGGTAAAATGTTTTTCAGTCTATTAAGGGCGTTTATTTGAGCACTCACTTAAGTAAGGCAAATACTCGATACAAGATCGTCAGATTTTAGCTTACTGTCAAGTACAACCCCCAAGAGGTTAGTCATTTCTGTGGTCCTAATATCAATATTCCCGATTTAAGGAGTAGCTGTTCTTCCGTTCTATATATATACATGGCTTATCGTTATAAGAATATTAAAAATACCAGTACAGCAGAAAAATAATGTTTTCAGTGACACGGCAGCAAAAGCAACAAAAAAGAAATACCACAATGTACAGAAAACAAAAATTAATTTTTATACCAAAAACATTCCAAAGCAAACAAAGTATGGTATTATTATCCAAAAAAACTCTGCAAACACATCCATGTCTACAATAAGGAAAAGAATAGAAGCAATGTCAATAATAACGACTAATAAATGGCTTATAGCACTAGCTAGCACAACGAAAAGGCCAAAAATACTCCAATACTTCTCATAAACACTACTATTAATCTACACTTAGCCAAGTCTTGCCATTATCTTAAATATTCCTCTTTTTTAGTGAAAGGTCATATTTTACCATGCGAAACAGCCTCTCGGTAATCGATCAAGAGCTTATTACAAGCAATTTCTGCTCTAGCCACTGATACATTGACGATAATTATCTCTTGCGAAAATTCACCAACTCTTTTCAGTGTGAAAGTCATGCCTCTGCAACCTATCATCATTCTGGGTTTGCCTCTTTCTTCACTAAAAGGTCATATTTTGCCCTGCAAAACAGCATCTCGGTAATCGATCGAGAGCTTATTACCAGCTGTTTCTGCTCTATCTTGTCAAAATTCACCGATTCTTTTCAGTGCAAAAGTCATGCCTCTGCAACCTATCATCAGTCTGGTTTTTCCTCTTTTTTCATTAAAAGGTCATATTTTAGCATGCGAAACAGCCTCTCGGTAATCGATCAAGAGCTTATTACAAGCAATTTCTGCTCTAGCCACTGATACATAGACGATATATACCTGATGTTTTGAAAACCAGGTCCGAACAGCCCAATAACAGCTGGTGCCTAATAGAGTCATGTAAGCAGTGCTTACCAAGTTCCGCACTCCACACTTCATCTAGTGCAAAAAGGAAATGACACTAGAATCTCTGGGCCACCTGTGGATGAATTCAGGCTTAACTGTCATCATATCAGATAAAAGCTCTTTGCAAGCATAACTTAATGACAGCAAACTAAAGTGCCTTGAAATCTCCCCCTCCCCCCGGGGGTCAGGTACCTCTCCGCACATATCAGTCCCTCCCCCTCACGACAATAATGGGACCTTCCGCCAAGGCAATAAACCCACTCAGCTTTGGGAAATTCCGTGCACTTTAAGGATTGTGTCACGTCGGACAGCTAAGTACATACCCAGCCGTCAGACTGACTTGAGACTATGGACACAAGTTCAAACCGACCCCACCCCCCTGGATTAAGGGCCAGGGACCCCAAAGAGGTATCCACAATTAGCGACACTCCTGTAGATGTCTCCAGACTTTCCGGTAACGGAGCCTCCCCTGGAAAATAATGTGTTACGCTAAGTAGTACGCTCGCGGAGTAAAATTAGGTATGCGTTTTTCAAAACTTCAAGGAAAAGTGCAATTTTAATGGCTCTATGTTTCCAGGTCATGCATTTTCTGTAAAACAACATGTCCTTTTGCACTCAGATTAAGTCACTGTCTAAGCCCATGTAGGGTTGACCCGCCCGTGGGCTTGGAGAGGTAAGATCAGTACATTATAGCAACCCCGTTGTGCTTACAAAATTTACCTTTGGCTTCAACTTTATAACAAACCAGTTTGATTTTGACAGTGTGGCATGTTTATGATCTACAGCCCCTACCTTCATCTAGAAAAACCAAACTCAAATTGAAAATGAAAACAAGAAAATTCAAGACTATTAATCAAGTCAAACTAGTTTGAAAAGTTTACCAACAAAAATAACTTCACAGCACAATTAACAGACCCCTTTTTCAAAACTGCAGGTAGATATATATATATATATATATATATATATATATATATATAGGCAATTGTGGAAAACGAGGACGGACAACTTCGAGCGAAAAAAAATATATATACAGTAAAAAATCTAAGAAATCTAAAAAAAGGTTTAAAAATTTAATAAAAATAAACGTTTCGGTCAAAGACCTTCATCAGTTGCAGTGCAAGTGAATAATAAATTACAATAACCTTAAATAAGTTTATAGTATAAAAAATGACATCATATTACAAAGATGATTACATAACAGGGCGTGGTAACACATGAAAACGAAAAAATTAACCAATGATAAACAATCGGTGATTACTAAGCGAGATACTATGACAATGCGGTACAAAACTCAAAAGACACAAACCAAATAAGAATAAATAATCGAATATAATACAAATAAGATTAATATCAAAAAAGTAACGCGATTCGTCGAGTCAGCCGAAAGTGTGAAGGGACCCGCGTGTAAAATATTCAATGTTCAAAAAAGGCGGTCCCAAAATCCCCAAACAAAGCCCTTGAAACTATGCCGCGGCAAGGCACAACAGGCGCCCTAAACAGGGCCCTTAAACAACAATAATGTAATAAATTCCCCGATGGGGGCCCCTGAGAAAACCTAGCGCTAACAAAGCTAACAAGATCCAAGGTCAGGGCCTTTGAACACCTGAACTAAGATAACCGCCAAATTTGCAAGTTATTTTTGCGCTAATTGTAGTTTATTCTTTTTTTCGAGTGGAATTCCTGACGTTTGTTCAAGCCAAAAGGTGCCAGAGAGAACAACTGTGCACTCCAATATGCCTCTTTAGTGATTAAAAGCTTTTCGATGTTACTTGTATTGTTTGCATTTATCTGCACTTGATCAATACACTGGAAAGAAAAGTCGTTTAAGTCGTGCGGTGTTCTGTTGAAATGCACCGCTACCTCACAAGTCTTTTTCTTGGTCAGCATAGCAGACTTGTGGTTGCGAAATCTAACTCTAAAATCTGTTGTTGTAGAGCCAATGTATTGTAAGTTACATTTCTTACACGAAGCCAAATAAATGATATTTTTTGAATCACAGGAAAGTTTCAATCGTATCTTATAGCTCTTGCCTGTTTGAAAACTTTGGAAAGAATTTGATTCAATAAAGTAGTTGCGACAGAGATCACATCTTGTTCTTTTGCATTTAAAGCAACCCTTAACCTCAACAACCTCTTCAATCTTAGTGTTAGAGCCATAACGAGATGGCGCTAACAACTCCTTAAGGTTTTTAGATCTTCGAAAAGAGGCTATGATGGAATTTGGCGGAAAAAATTCTTTTAATTTGGGGTTGGATTCCAAAGTACCTAGGTGTTTTCTGATGATGCGACCAACATCAGGTAAATTTGGATTAAATGTTGTTACAAATGAAAACAATTTCTTCTCAGCTTTGGCACGAGTTCTAAGTAAGTCAGTTCTAGATGTAGTTAAGGCTTTAGAAAATTGATCTTCCACTAGTTTTGTGGGATAACCCTGATTGACTAGATAACCCTTGTATTCAGTTGTTCTCTCGGCAAGAAATACTTGTTCAGAGCAGTTTCTCTGTAACCTAGTTGCTATGCCATAAGGGATAGCCTTAAAAACGTGTTTGGGGTGAGCACTTGATGGTGGAAGATACAAGTGGCTATCAGTTGGCTTTGAATAAACGTCTGTCTGGATGAAACCCCCGATGAGATGTAAAGTTAAATCTAGCACGTGAAGCTCGCGTTCAGAAAAAACTAATTCAAATTTAATGGTAGGATATAGGGAATTTATAAAGTCAGTAAACTCATGCAGTGCAGGAAGGCCTTGTTGCCAGAGATCAAAAACATCGTCACGGTATCGCCACCATAAAGTCGGCTTTATGGGGCCAGAAAATTTAGCTTGATAATCTATTTCCCCCATGGCAAGATCCGCGTAACTACAGGCGTTCTTTGGGCCCATGGCTGTGCCATGAATTTGTAGGAAAAAGTTTTCCTTAAAAACCGAGTGATTGCTCTTCCTTTTCTGACCCATTTGTTGCACCAACTTTCAACTACAGCCAAATGCCTATATGTAGGATCTTCCTGTAAGGATTTATAATGGAGCTGGTTATGAAGCTGGTTATGATTATCAAGCTAAATTTTCTGGCCCCATAAAGCCGACTTTATGGTGGCGATACCGTGACGATGTTTTTGATCTCTGGCAACAAGGCCTTCCTGCACTGCATGAGTTTACTGACTTTATAAATTCCCTATATCCTACCATTAAATTTGAATTAGTTTTTTCTGAACGCGAGCTTCACGTGCTAGATTTAACTTTACATCTCATCGGGGGTTTCATCCAGACAGACGTTTATTCAAAGCCAACTGATAGCCACTTGTATCTTCCACCATCAAGTGCTCACCCCAAACACGTTTTTAAGGCTATCCCTTATGGCATAGCAACTAGGTTACAGAGAAACTGCTCTGAACAAGTATTTCTTGCCGAGAGAACAACTGAATACAAGGGTTATCTAGTCAATCAGGGTTATCCCACAAAACTAGTGGAAGATCAATTTTCTAAAGCCTTAACTACATCTAGAACTGACTTACTTAGAACTCGTGCCAAAGCTGAGAAGAAATTGTTTTCATTTGTAACAACATTTAATCCAAATTTACCTGATGTTGGTTGCATCATCAGAAAACACCTAGGTACTTTGGAATCCAACCCCAAATTAAAAGAATTTTTTCCGCCAAATTCCATCATAGCCTCTTTTCGAAGATCTAAAAACCTTAAGGAGTTGTTAGCGCCATCTCGTTATGGCTCTAACACTAAGATTGAAGAGGTTGTTGAGGTTAAGGGTTGCTTTAAATGCAAAAGAACAAGATGTGATCTCTGTCGCAACTACTTTGTTGAATCAAATTCTTTCCAAAGTTTTCAAACAGGCAAGAGCTATAAGATACGATTGAAACTTTCCTGTGATTCAAAAAATATCATTTATTTGGCTTCGTGTAAGAAATGTAACTTACAATACATTGGCTCTACAACAACAGATTTTAGAGTTAGATTTCGCAACCACAAGTCTGCTATGCTGACCAAGAAAAAGACTTGTGAGGTAGCGGTGCATTTCAACAGAACACCGCACGACTTAAACGACTTTTCTTTCCAGTGTATTGATCAAGTGCAGATAAATGCAAACAATACAAGTAACATCGAAAAGCTTTTAATCACTAAAGAGGCATATTGGAGTGCACAGTTGTTCTCTCTGGCACCTTTTGGCTTGAACAAACGTCAGGAATTCCACTCGAAAAAAAGAATAAACTACAATTAGCGCAAAAATAACTTGCAAATTTGGCGGTTATCTTAGTTCAGGTGTTCAAAGGCCCTGACCTTGGATCTTGTTAGCTTTGTTAGCGCTAGGTTTTCTCAGGGGCCCCCATCGGGGAATTTATTACATTATTGTTGTTTAAGGGCCCTGTTTAGGGCGCCTGTTGTGCCTTGCCGCGGCATAGTTTCAAGGGCTTTGTTTGGGGATTTTGGGACCGCCTTTTTTGAACATTGAATATTTTACACGCGGGTCCCTTCACACTTTCGGCTGACTCGACGAATCGCGTTACTTTTTTGATATTAATCTTATTTGTATTATATTCGATTATTTATTCTTATTTGGTTTGTGTCTTTTGAGTTTTGTACCGCATTGTCATAGTATCTCGCTTAGTAATCACCGATTGTTTATCATTGGTTAATTTTTTCGTTTTCATGTGTTACCACGCCCTGTTATGTAATCATCTTTGTAATATGATGTCATTTTTTATACTATAAACTTATTTAAGGTTATTGTAATTTATTATTCACTTGCACTGCAACTGATGAAGGTCTTTGACCGAAACGTTTATTTTTATTAAATTTTTAAACCTTTTTTTAGATTTCTTAGATTTTTTACTGTATATATATTTTTTTTCGCTCGAAGTTGTCCGTCCTCGTTTTCCACAATTGCCTACAAATTTCATTACTCGAGGTTTGGACTACGAATCCTTTTGGATCCTTCTGGCGCGTGGCATCCCTGTTGGCTCGAAGCATCTTAACTTTATATATATATATATATATATATATATATATATATATATATATATATATATATATATATAAATGTGTTTTATAAGAACATTTTAAGAATAAACACGAGACAGAGATTTTGAAAAGAATATAATTTTGTTTGTTGAAAATTTGTAAATACAATATAATCCATCTACAGCTCACAGGTCCACACTTCTTACTACAAAGTTAAATAGATTCTGTCCACAGCGGCTCTTCTTATTGGATGGTATTTTATATTTATGGAAACATAAAATATATTTTGTAACGTTTCGCTAATTACACTGGAGTATGTTCACTATGTATGGTTCGTGTTAACTGTAGAAGTATTTTAGGCCTGAATCCCTAAGGGGCTAGTAGGAATTTGTAAGTTATGCAAGAGCCACTCGAAGGCATCTCTTTCAACTTTGCTTTTTAATTTTTCTGTTTATTCACTGCTGTATTTTCTTTATGATGATGTAACGCTCGCTGTATCCTGCATCAATAAACGAGATGCCCGCCCCTGATGCTGTGTTTGTGTTTATTAAGATTAGTTACAAAATATTTTATAATCGTTTCAGGGTGATTAGAGTATAAGAAAACTGTTTGTTTAGATAACCTACGAACAGGTATCGTCGGAATAAAAGGAATAAAAGAACGACATACGGATTTCAGTTGTGGGTATAAACTTTGGAGCCTGATAATAAAGCCTAATATCACACACATAACTTCCTGCAGAAATGTTATTGGCATCGAACATACGGCTACTAGTGCTGTTTTTTGTTGTTTTTTGGCTAGTTTTGCCCTTAAGAGAAAGGAAGAATTTTATACGGTTTATTTAAAAAAATGTAAATCTATACATGTGTGTAGTAAGAGGTCTGGACCTTTGGGCTGTGAGTAGAATGTCTGTACTGTATGTAGTACGAAGTGTGGACCTGTGGACGTGTAGGCCTGGGGACACATGGGCTGTGGACAAAATGTCTATAATATATTTCGTAGGAGGTGTACTGCGCTTGTAATTTACACATTCCAAAAATAATTTGTGTTAATTATGTAATTAGACAGAATTAATTTATTTCCAGCGTGATGACGTATCCTGTGCTCTACAGAAACAACCCATTAATTCCTCAAAATATGGGTTTTTCATCGCCTTGAACGTTTTGAATCCTTACTGTGCTTTTCCCGAAAGATATTTCTCGTGAGCTCTTGGATTATGTGAAGCACGCCTAGAATAAAGTCGTGTACGTTTTCGAACACTTCTATGACTTGACTATAACTCTATTGAATAATTATTGACTGATAAGGTTTAAAAGCCGTTTACTTAATGCGTCATTAAAGTTCGTCGAAATTTTTATAATAAAGCGGTCGTTGTAATTGAAACAAAATATTCATTTGGGGATTTTTTAATTCCCTGTCTTTATTTAAACCAGATGTCATACATTTCATCTGAAAAGTGAGCTTTTTTTTGCCCGACACATCTAAGGAACAGGAAATCGTTCATCATATCCTTTTGCAAATTATAATATCAATATAATGATATTAAAATATATATTTTTATTAAAGAGTAGCAGGGCATACATAATTAATATATCTCGCAGTATGTCAAGACAGCGCTTCGAACGTGTGTCATCTTACAGCAGTACATTGCAGGTTTAAAGATGAGTTCAATAGTATCAGCGTTGCAAAATTTGTTAATTATAAAACTTTTTCAGTCACAGAGCCGTTTTTGAATTATAGGCACTTAAAGCTAAAATTGAGGGTGTTTTAACAGGCCGTATTATTGCTATGGTAACCTATTACGCCATTAAGGTTACCACATATTGTTCAACAATGATTGGTCGATGACGTGATACCTATATTGCAGCATCTCTTGATAAAGAGTGGTAATACTGAAACGTGAAAGTATAATTGATAGTAAGGGCTTCAAACTGTTAACAGCCACCTTAAATTTCATCCTAATTATCATAAAGCCATCATCACAAGAGAAAATGCCTGTCAAAACCTGATATCGGACATTTCATGAGAAAAATTAGCTTTGTTCAATAAACGTTTAGCCTGACACAAAAAGAAACAGGAAATCGTTGATGTATTGGCTGTTTTCGCTCTTCTCATCACATGTAACCCTAAATTTCCGTCGATTTCGGTTTGAAATGTATTTTTGCCGATGAGTGTGCCTTCATCCACCTGCATACCTTCATCATAAATGTTACCAATCTTTAATTTTTTCGTTTATAAATTGGAATATGGTGAGTCAGGTTCCAACTGCCGAATGAGTCAAAATGGTTTTGTTAAATCAATATCTTCTCCTTCATTTCAAGCCAATCCATCAAATTATAGGTGGCGATGTGGGCTTAGTGCGCAAGCGCAATAAATTTCTAAAAAAAAAAAGAACACCAAAAGAGGAAGGCCAACGTTGTCCCATACAATAGGCCATGAAAACCTGTTCAATTGAAAGTTTATTACCGTTATGACTCGATTTCACGCCGTCCTTCTATTAAGCGCCCTTTCTCAAATAAGCGCTCCCCTCGATCGCGAGTGCCGTTTCATAAGAAGTGCCCATATTCCATTAAGTGCCCCTTCCAATAAGCGCCGCCATGGCGGCGAAATCGACATTCGATTACACGAATGCATCAAGAAGTCTGCTTTGTCATGTGAATTATCAAAGCCCCTGTTGTTACAGCTATTCATCGTCGTCATCATCATCATCCTCATTTTATTTAGTAATGCAGGTTACAAAAATGACAAAGATGTAATACAGTTGTATACGAAGGCGGATAAACACGACTCTTCAAAATTGTCTTATTACGTTCGTTGTTCGATAAACGAAACGGAACGTGAGTGAATTTATTCCTCGTTGTCTAGATCACCTGCTTGTGGCATCCAGTGTTATAATTTGCACTAGTAAAATCGTGCTTTAATAAATGTTAAATGATGGACTTACAATTGAGTTCTTTTTCATGAACAAAAGCATTACGCGCTGGATCACGTAGTGGGTTTGTCTTTCAAAAATTCTCTGATACTCCCGGGTCCCCAATTCCATTCAATGTTGTGTAGGTGTTGTGGTCTGTGCAGTCTAGGAAATAGAAAAATCAACATTGTTTTGGTGGGGGGGAGGGGGGAAATATTTCCAAGACGCACAAAATTCGAATTTTATTGTATTAGTGTCTCAACACTTTCGTAATAATCAATAATAATAATAATAATAATAACAATAATAATAATCATTATAATCATTATAATCATAATCATCATCATCATCATCATCAATCTTTATTTGTACTCACTCTTGCTAAAGAAAAAAATTACAATTTCAGTGAAAATATTAAAAGTAAAAATTTGAGTACTAGCTGCGTGGAATAACCATAGGGGCTAGCGAAGCCAGGCAGCTTCCGGACCGCTAATCACTGAAGCTTTCCTTAGTCGTGACTTGGAATATAATGTGTCTCATCTTCCAGCAGTAAATAACAGGGTTTAACGTTGAATTGAGGAATATAAAGGTCATTGAGAAATAGTAAAAAACGTTTACACCGGTAGTTAAGTCAGAGCCGGATTACAACGACAGCAAAGCAACAGAACTCCGGAAGATAACAAAGCAGAAACACTAGATACACGTAAAATACACCGACTGCTAATTTTCTCAGCCTAACAGCATTTGCTGTTTGGTCATTCTGTGCCACTTGCTGTACTTGCAGAGCTTGAATTTGATTTCTATGACGCCGTACAATACAATAAATCTTGAAATAAAGCATCGCTGAGAATAAGAGGTAAACCACCCCAAAAATGTCAGACACTATGTAAGTAGTCTTTGGGGAGATACTCAGATAAATGCTAGACAAGATATTTTATTTTTGGGAATTTCAAATTCCTTGTCTCTGCTCACAGCAGGTGTCTCGCGTTTTATTTGAAAATTAACTTGGTTTAAAAAATGTTGCCTCGCACATCCTCATTTGAAAATTAAATAAATGCGTCTTTGCAGGAGAAAATCACCTGCAAACCATTGACATGAACGTTGACGGACTTTTCGCATTATAAATTATAATTATATTACATGATATGATATATTATATGATATATTATATTACATATATAATATAATTATATCATATTATATATGTCATAACATTGTCACAGCCACTTTGACGATATTGTGCCGCAATTTGTCATCAATAAGAGGACAGACGCAAAAAAAACTGAAGTCCGTTTGTTAATTAGAAATTGAAAATCCGCGAATCTGATTTGTTCTGCAACCGTTTGCAATCGTTTGCCTGGCACATCTTCATTTGAAAATTAAGTAAATGCGTCTTTGCAGAAGAAAATCACCTGCAAACCATTGGCATGAACGTTGACGGACTTTTCATATTATAGCGGAGCTCCGGCGGCCCGAGGGGCCGCTAAGCGGAGCCCCATACTCATACAGGAAAGAAAAGGAAACCCATACACCGAATGCAAATATGGCGGATCACTCGGTCAGCGCCCGGGACGAGTTGCATGAAAGCGAGGCTAGTGAGGCTTTGATGTTTTGTTTTGACAATGCTTCCCAGAAAAGTCTTGCTTTGTCGTCGATCTGGTCTGTTTTATTTAGCTGTGGCTACGAGCTGCTGTGTTTCTGAACGCCACGAGAAGGGATATAAATTTTCCACCGTTCGCCTCTTAAGCTTAGGGAAAATAGTGGATCAATGCAATTCGTTGAGACGAAGGAAAGGAGTTCACGATGGCCGCAGGAACTAAAGTTTGTTCGCTACATTTCACATTAGAAGATCTCAGAAAAATCGTTTAAATGACGAGCTTATGTGGTGTCTGGTGGTGTTCCAACACGATTTACATGGCCAGTACCTTCGCCAAAGTAAAGAAAAGCTCCTCTTGAAAAACATCCTTTGTCTCAAAGGAAGAAGTTGACTTCGCGTACACTCGCACGGAATCGCACGAAACAAATACTACGGTGTAATAACCAAGCGAATGAACTTCAACTGCCCCCATCGTTGTATCCAGTGAATGCTTTGAGCCAAATGAAAACGACTTGGAGCTAAATGCGGTCGCTTACACATTTTCTAAGATCTTCCAGCCTGAACGAACAAACTCCAACAGTTCCTTCGGTGATAGTAAACTACTTACCTTCGTTTGTTTTCCCTGAGAGGCGACCGCGGAAACGAAAAAAAAAAAACACTTTCTCTGCTGTGGAAGATTTCAATTCCTTCTGGTGGCATTCAGGAACACAACAACTTATAGGGAGGGCGAAACAAAAACAGACCAGATCGACGACGATGCAAGACTTTTCTGTCACAACAAAACATCAAAGCCTCGCTAGCCTCGCTTGCGTGCGACTCGTCCCGGGCGCCAACCGAGCGGTCCGCCATATTTGCATTCGGTGTATGAGTTGATTTTCTCATGGTTATCATGGCTAGCGGTATTGCCCGTGGGCGCGTACGCACGACGGTGACCACGACGACGACGGAGTCGCGCAACATGGCGGTCATACTCCAAATACTGACAGAGACATGTCTTGATTTACCGTGTACTTTTTTGATATTGGACATCCATGTTATGATCAATTGACGCCTGTCAAAACAAGGTATCCGCTGACCAGTATCACGTGACCATTTCGCGGGCTCGAGGCTACAGGTAATCGAGGTCACGTGTTTTTTGAAGTTGACCGCTGAGTAAGTGCTGGTTTTTGAATGGATCGCGGACTCATGTCAGCCTAACTTGTGGAAAACAGGGCGGGATTGTTCGGAAGCCGGGTAACGCTAGCCCAGGATTAAAAGTTAACCGAATTATAACTTTTTCTTCTATGCAAATGTTTCTTGCTGCTTTGTTTTATGTATATGGTGATTATTAAAACTCAAACCAGAAGGCCAAACAATATACAGAAAACCTCACCGCAAAGTTACATGAAATCAAAATTCTACCATTTCCTGGGTGAGCTTAATCGGGCTCTGAACAACCCGGCCCAGGAGCTACGCTTTTAGGCTGGCCTAAATCTATATATTAGATTATAATTATACTATTAAATTATTAATAATATACATGAAAAAATTACTCGATTGTGATTGGCTGAGAGCAGTGCAATTCAAGTGTAACACCAGTGCAAATTACACATCGTAATTCTGGATTATGATTGGCTGAAAGACAGAAGGAAATTTTCTAAGCCAATGATATCACGTAAAATGATGATGAAAATTTTGTGCAGAAACTTTGAAAAAAGTTTTCTCGAATTAGAAAAAAATGGCTTCAAGAAAGATCTTACGGCACTTCTTCCACGCGAATTTTTTCATGTTTATATTATTAATAAGTAATGATACGATTTTTCCCGTTCAATTTGGAATTAATTTGCACTTAAATGATTAAGCTTTTATATATTCATACATTTTCTTTTCAAAATGGGTTGACTAGCACGTATGGCTCGTCAGTTCCCTTCTAGTCTTCCTCACTGCCTTGTTATGTACTAAGATTTTTTTTATTAATGTGGTTGTTACAATTATTATTATTGTTATTATTTTGTAATATCGTTTATGATTTTTTTTCTTTGTTATATAATCGCAGTGAAAATTGAATAAATGTTGTGAGTTTTTCAACTGAAAAGTTGAAATTGCACTCGCCGAAGCGGCTCGTGCAGTTTCAGCTTTTCCGTTGAAAAACTCACTCGTGCAAATTAATTCCAAATTGAACTCGAAACCGTATGATTACCTATACAAATTATAAATTAAAACACGACGAGTAAGAAATGGCTTTTTTTAAATCCTTGAGTTCACAGGAGTTTGCTGAAGGTGACGCTATAAATTTCTGAGACAGTAAAACCAACATTCTCCTATCACAGCCATACAACGTTTTACATGTTCAATGCAATGTTTATCGTGTGGCTCTAAAACAATGTTTATTGTGTGGCTCTTTTAGAACATTATTGGCCAGCTAATTCATGATACATCTACATTTAACTCAAATCTTATTCTAGCTTTCGTGGTTAGCAGGATTTCCAGAGTTAGTGCACGGCAAAGTTAAACAACATATGTGTTCATTATCATATTTTTCGAGCCAGTTTCCAAGAAAAATGTTCCCAGTCAAAACAGCCAACAGACTCAAATTCGAATGTGACGCCTTTACTCAGCTGTGACTTGAAAGGACATTTCGCAGTATGTCCATGACAGCATGTCGAATGTGTCTCATCTTCCAGTAATAAATAACAGGATTTAAAGATGAATTTAGAAATAACAAGGTGATTGAACACATGGAAAAAACCTTTACACCAGCACTTAAGTTGCAGATTGCCACAACAGGAAAACTACAGATCTGTGGAATATTGTATTGGTATCCGGAGACGAGCGCACTAACCATGAGGCCACCGTGCCTCCCAGTTACTTGAATGCATTTGCTAAATTGGTATTGTCAATTGTTATATTGTTCTTATCTTAACGTCTATTAAACCCAAAGGTGCAATATATACACTGGAAAAGTTGAAAATTTACAGAGTATGTAAATAACATGTAATTAACATGTAAATAATCAAGAGACTGTAAAGAATAATTTACATGATTTTTCCCCTTTTACATGTTTTGGTGGTTTCATGTAAAAAACATGGAAATATTTCAAGTGAAACATGTAAATGATGAAGAAAACACTGTAAATGTTTCAAAGCCAAGAGCTAAGATCATGTAAATAACAAGTAAACTGTTCCTGCAAATGCTGTAAATAGCCTGTAAATTTCTTGTGATTCAACCTGGAAACCCATAAATAACACGTAAATTTAACACAGGGAGGCTGCCAAAATACTGTAAATAGCATGTAAATAAAAAAGGTGAGGCTGTAAACAACATATAAATAGAAAAAGGGAGGCTGTAAATAACATGGAAAACGAAAACAGGAGCCTGTAAATAACGTGTAAATAAAAAAGGGAGCCTGTAAAATAACATGTAAATCGGAAAAGGGAGCCTGTAAATAACGTGTAAATTGAAAAAGGGAGCCTGTAAATAACATGGATATCAAAAAAGAGAGCCTATAAAGAACATGTAAATCGAAAAAGGGAGCCTGTAAATAACATGTAAATCGAAAAAGGGAGCCTGTAAATAACCTGTAAATCGAAAAAGGGAGCCTGTAAATAACATGGAAATCAGAAAATGGAGCCTGTAAATAACATGGAAATCGGAAAGGGGAGCCTGTAAATAACATGTAAATCGAAAAATGGAGCCTGTAAATAACCTGTAAATCGAAAGAGAGCCTGTAAATAAGCATGGAAATCGAGAAAGGGAGCCTGTAAATAACATGGAAATCGAAAAAGGGAGCCTGTAAATAACATGTAAATTGAAAAAGAGAGCCTGTTAATAATCATGGAAATCGAGAAAGGGAGCCTGTAAATAACATGGAAATCGGAGAAGAGAGCCTGTAAATAACATGCAAATCGGGAAAGGGAGCCTGTAAAAAACATGTAAATTGGAAAGAGGAGCCTGTAAATAACCTGTAAATTGAAAAAGGCAGGCTGCAAATATCCTGGAAATTGAAAAAGGGAGCCTGCAAATAACTTGTCAATTGAAAAAGGGAGCCTGTAAATAACATGTAAATCGAAAAAGGGAGCCTTGTAAATAACCTGGAAATTGAAAAAGGAAGCCTGTAAATAACATGGAAATCGAAAAAGGGAGGCAGAAACCCTGTATGATAAATAACTTGTAAATAATAACTTGAAGAAAAATGCATAGAATGTACTGTTTTATTGTAATCAAATCTGTTGACCTTAATTATAATAGTAGAAAATATGCAAATTTGTACAGAATCAGAAATTTATTGCAATCAGTACAAACTCAGTAAAATTCAAATGGTTTGTATATGCCATGAATAAGGTTTACAATGTATACATTGCAACAAATAAAACATGTTTTCTTTTCTTTCTATCCATAACAAGACGACTTAAATGTAATTTTGTGCATGGCCAAAATATTTCAAAATACCATGACTGAGCTCCTTTAACCGAATTCAAGCACTTTTCAAGAAGACTACTAAAATTCAAGACCTTTTCAAGATTGTGCGAAACCATGTCATATTCAGCTCTATTTAATTCATAAATAATAAAATGATGAACTATACTGTTGGCAGCTACAACTAGTAAAAATTTTGCAATTTAGGTGTATTACTAAATTAAAATTGTTTGCAAATAGATACCTGTCTTAAATTTATACTAAATTCACAAAGTCAAATGTAACAATGATAATACCTTTGTCATAAAATGAATGAATAAACTGTTTTTTCTTACTAAGTAGTTAATGTAGGATTAAATTAGCTTTAATAGTTATTATGAAAAATGTGGGAGGCACGATGGCCTTGTAGTTACATGTAGTGCACTCAACTCCTGATCACGCGGTCCGGGTTCAAGCCCTAGGCGGGTACATTCTGTTGTGTTGTCAGGCAACACACTTTACTCTCAGTGCCTCTCCACCCAGGTGCATAAGTGGGTATCAGCGAATTTAATGGTGGGGTAACCCTGCAATGGACTGGCATCTCATCCAGGGGGAGTAGAAATAGTCCTACTCGCTTCCTGCTACAGAAAGCTCCAGCCTGTTGGGCCACGTGGCTCGTATGCGGACTTTACCTTTACTGCATTATGAAAATTACTGCATTGTAAGTGTCAAGTATTGATCAACTCTTTTCGTAGAGTGAATTGTTCTTTTGAAATAACAGAAAATGGGAAGAAAAAACCACAAGATAGAGATTGACATTTTAAATTCATCATAAAAACATTCATACCAAAGGAATACTACATTGCATAACATAAAGCAAGGCTTCTGACATCTTTTAGGCTATGTTTACAAAGTCACAGTTTCCTTCTTTTTCCAAAACTGTATGGAATCCAAACAGTACTAACATTTTGCATCCCTGACAAAACATTCACTGTAAACAATATTCAGACTGGTGAAGATCCAAAATTTTACTTTTTTTTGTGATAAAACACTGTACTTAAAAAACAAAAAAACAAAACAAAAAACAATTCGTAGTTCCCATAACACAACATGAGTTAATAAATTATTGTTCTGGTACTACACATATGTAAACATAGCCTTTTCTTTTTACGATGAAATCTTATAGCTGCTGTATTGAACAATAAGTATCAACCTAGCAATCTAAAATATTTAAACTTAATGCTAATTCACTAACACAGATAGGTGATACTTGAAAGCATTAAAAATGTTTAAAGTGGTTGAATTTATGCCAGAAAGCTTCCAGAGCATATCAAAGTGTTGAAGGTCACCATGTTAGACTGTAATGCACCAGGGGCCCATTTCTCAAAGGTCCCAAAAAGTTTTTGCACCCAGAAAGCCATACCAAAATCTGAAATCTTATGCGTACAGAGCTGTTTTATTTGCTTATTCTCAATATGAACAGAGGTTTCCTTCACACAAGAAGTTCCAGGCATATACAGCTCTTAGTTTTAGACACAGCTCAATTAAAGATGGCTTTGTGGGCCCGAAAAGTTTCCGGGGCCTTCAAGAAATGGGCCTTGGACCCCTTATAGAGTCATAAGTACTGTAGACTTCTCAGTTGCTGCTTTTTTCCTGATCAAGCATCAATGCCAAGGAGTATGCATGTATTGACCACTCTCAATTTTACTTCATCCGACAAGTAACATAAAACATTTCGTTAAATAACATAAGTTACGTCTCTGTAAATGTATGAAACAGCAAATTCTGTGTATGATATCAATCAGCGAATTTTACACTGGAGTTATTATTTTGTTTCTTATCATTCCAATTTATACTGTAGCCTTTGAAATCGGACTGTAGCCGGTCATGTTGACCGGCCAAAGAAATTTTAGCTCAGTCACATCTCGTTTCTGACTGGTCAAGATATTTACGAAAAAATCAAGTACACATAATGTTAGACTAATTAAACCCACAAATATAATTTGTTTGTTCCAGTCACTGCTAGACCGTTTAAAAATTGGCTTAATATTTTTCTGAACGGATTTAACCCCAGTCGCTCGAATGGCATTCCTATCGATCTTGAACGCATGACAAACAGCAAGCGAGTGGTCTTTAGCCATTCGAACAGATATGTGTTGGTGTATGTTTTCGTGAGAGGTCATAATAAAAAAGAGATTAAAACTCTCAGATTTACAGTTGGGGATTTCATTGTTTATTCAAGAATGAACAACATGACCGTCTCAACATGACATGACTGGTCAACATGACCGGTGAGTGAGGTTTTTGGCCGGTCAAGTCACCATTCTGGCCAGACATTGCCCGTTGACCGGCCATTATTTTGAGCCCTGAATATTCATCGATCAAACACAGCTTACATCTACATCTGTAGCTGCTGTGAGACAAAAACTTTACACCTCTGATTGGAAGGCACTGAATGTCAGAGGATGTAGAAGAACTAAACTCAAAATCTATGGCAGTAAATATTCAACGTTCACTATCTTCTACACTGTAATATTCATGCACAATAAATCAAACTCCTAAGAAACAATGTTTAAATAATAAGTCAAGTTATTTGCAGGCACAATTTGATTGTTTCTTACATGCACTTATGCTCTATTGGTGGACAAAGGTACAGATGATGTTATAAACATTTGTTTTTGTTTCTTTGTTATGTATTACAAAGCAGATAGATTCCATGTTGTCGTGCATCTGTTCAGTAATAGATCACAGAAGACAACAAAATGTAGTAAGAACATCAGTGACACACTTGGCTAAAAAATTCACAGATTCTGTGGCACACTCTGGCAATGGCTTATGTGAATATTTCTTGTTTTTACCACATTTTGATGTTATCTGTGATCTACTCAAGGCAGGAAAAAACCCACGCCTGATTTCCTCAGCCAAGTAAATTTTGCTCTTGGGCAAGTGAAAATAGAAGTTCAGTGGCCCGGTGGGCAGATGGAATTACAATGTAGCCTCAGTAGTCTTGTGAGTCTGACTAAAAATGCCAGCTTGATAAATGATAATCTCCAGTCATTCCATTTCAAAACTTAAGACCTAAAGATTAGTTAATTATTAGGCTGAAAGCAAGAATTAGTTAGGAATCTGAGCATACCTTGCTCGCATTTGTCCTCTGATTTCCTTACTGGCCACCACATTGGCAACTAATATTTAAGTATGGGCAAGTGAAAACTAAAATTGACTGGCCCACTGGGCAAGTGACTTACAATTTTTTTTCCTGCCCTGCTACTACTGAACAGATGCATGACACATGAAACCTACATGTATTTAGTAAGAGCCCAATTTCGTACAAGTAAAATGTACAGCTGTAACAGGGCTCTAAAATGCTGTCTGGTCATCCCAGGGTAAGGCAATTGATTGAAATCGATCCATAAATTGATATAAATCAATAAATTGAAATTAATGTAAGTGTTATCAGTGTCATCAATCAATTGAAAGAAATTCATACTCACATGCTAGAGAAGTATCAAGTTATCAATTTGATTTTACCAGATTTATCAGTCATTAGAGAATCAATTGAAAGTTGGTCTCTCTTTGTTAGTTCACATAAACTGTAGAAAAACTGTGTCCCTCAACACAATGCTTGATTGTAACTTTTTTAATGTAGATTTCAAAGGCACTACCAAAGACCCCCAAAACATAGTCGCGATACATGTATGCCAGCAAAATATTCTGTTTACAAGATATAATGTTATGTTTTTCTGCAATTGTATTCACAATTTCATATTTCACTTTATATCTTTTGTTCATTTCTTTCTTATTAAATGTTGCTTAAACGATAAGCTAGTATCAGCAAAATCGATAATGCTTATTGAAAATTTGATCACAATCGATTACTCATGATGAATCCTTTTATTGATTTCTGATATCATTGACTAATCTCTATTGATTGTTATCGAATAATCGATTGACTATACTGTGTCATCCAAGACAAGTAGATTTTCCTGCCTGGGCAAGTTACTCCTCTTTTTTTTTCAAGTCCTGTGTAGTTTTCATGACAGTTTGAGGTACATGTATACCTCTTTATAAAGTATCTTAGTTTGTTTGTTTGCTTTTTTTTTTTTTGTGAAGGGAAATTCCACAACATTTAACTTACTATCAGTACCAGTGAGTGCAATGTCCATGTACATGTACAGTTATGTATACCAACATATTGTAACTTGCATGTAGGTACAACTGTAGACACCTGAGTAACTTCAGAATATTTGCACTAGCATAAGAGAAATTTCTCTGCTGAAAATGGCACATTACATTTTAGCTTACTAGCATTCACATCAGAGGGCAACATAACCTTACAAGAGCATTCATCAGAAGGAATCATAAGGTGCATATAAGCCAATAACAAATGTCGCATGCTCTTCCTCTTTTATCGAGAACAGATAATAACAGATCATAAAGCTCTTTATACACGGCAAGTAAACATCACCAAAGTCGATTACACAAGCAATGTAACTTCTCGTTGATAATGACACAGTCACAACCAAAGGCAAAACGAAATGCATCTTGACGTTACTTTGTTGTTGTTGCCTGTAATCGCTATCTTCAGCTTCTGGGTAACGGAAAACTTTGCCTTGAAACCGTGCACGGTGACGAAGCGAAGGTAGAGTGGATTTTGGCCCGCTAAAACAGAGCTCGAGTTCGATACAAGTTCCAAAGAACTGCCCAACATGGCGGGAGAACCGAGATAACCTGGTACCTAACATGAAGACCGCTGATTCCTGCTTGTTGGAGATCGGGCACTCACAAGGCTGCTATATTTAACGCTCTAAATCGATGATATTTCGTTCATTCTCAACGGTTCAGGGGCACAATTGTGACCTCGAACTTTCTTGATATGAGAAATTTAATGTCTGTTGTTTCCGGATTGTTAAAAAATGTCATTTTGGGTACCGAAAAAAAGTCAGCTATCATTTTCGGAAAGGCGATAAGACCTAACGTTTTCGGGAAATGGACAAAAAAGCCCTAATAAGTTCGAGAATACTCAAGTTCCTCTAGAATAACCGAACAAATAAATCTTTTTTAGCGCAACCTAAAATTAACCTACAGAGCTTTGAAAGTACTCCAGATAGCCTAAAACAGCGTTCAAAAGTATTCGAGAGAAAACGGTCGTTGGGTGCCCCTGTCGGTTCCCTGCCTAACCTAACTCCGCGTAAGTTCAAACTCGGTCACCAGGGCTCTTTCCGTCTTGAACTCACACAACACGTGACGCTTTCATGGACCTTCATAAATAAACACGTACGTGTCCGAGAACTACTTTTTCTCTTTTCTAGAGACGCAAGCTTGGGACGCCTGCATGTGCAGTAACAATTCTAGTTTTATTTTGTCGTTGTGGGTGCGCAGAAAGTTCACAAGAAGACAGCTTAATGCGGTGTCGATCAATGCAGCGATTTAGTTTGGTGCATACCTTCTAAACCAACATCAATTTAAAGCACACTATTACACACACTTGGACTTTAGAGAAGTTCAAATGCTTCAACGTAAAAGGCACCTTAATGGAGGCTTCACGGTAGGTTTACGGAGCTTTACGGCGGTGTTACATTTTAACTTTATGCGCCTTCAAAAGGTCCCATTTATATGTTCTCGGTTACCCGAGACAACCCTTCCTCTCCCCCCGCCCCCCTCCTTCCCCCAAGTTTACCCTGGGCGAGGTAACTTTTCACTTATTTCTTTGCAAAATCCAACCAACCGTTTACAAGAGGATCGCGAACCTCTCGCTAACTTGGAATTTACATCATTTGAACAGTCTCCGTTAGTTGAACCGTTACACCAGAGTTATATTAAATAAGCCCACTTTTCCATTACATGGTTTTTGCAGGATTTAAGCAGGCCTTCTCTGAAATTTAGATCTTTTTTCCTAAGGGTCTCTATTTTACATTAACGTGATCTTTACAGTTTTTCGAAAAGCCCCCATTATCTCATTTAAATTGTTTTCACAGCCTTTGCAAGGTCCCCCTTTTTAATTAACATGTTTTAACAGGCTATTTACAGCCCCCCACCGCACCCGTGCAACTTCTAGGTTTTCCATTTACATGGTTTTTACATGTTTCTTACAGGCTCCCTTTCTTTCATTTACATTGTTTTTACATGTTTCTTACAGGCCCCCTTTTTTTCATTTACATGGTTTTTACATGTTTCTTACAGGCCCCCTTTTTTTCATTTACATGGTTTTTACATGTTTCTTACAGGCCCCCTTTTTTCATTTACATGGTTTTTACATGCTTCTTACAGACCCCCTTTTTTCATTTACATGATTTTTACAGGGTTACAAACATAACATTTCCAGACTTTTTAGAGCATTCGGTTGAATTATTTACACGTTTCTCACATGGTTTAGCAAAGCAATTTACATGTTTTTTACAAAGGGAGATACTGTAAAAGTGCGTAAAATATTTTACAGGTTTTTACCTGTTCTTCAAATGATCATTGTCGACAAAGACAATGTAAATCACTATTTACAGAACATTTACATGCTGTACTAAAAGCTGTAAATTTCCTGTAATTTTATTTTACAAAACCCTAACATGTAAATTGTAATTTACAAAGAATGTAAATCAAGATTTACATACTGTAAATTAAAATTGACATGTGCATGGAAATTTTCAACTTTTCCAGTGATATTAGTCCGTCTCCGCAATCTTAGGGAGGATTCTGAAGCGGAAGTTGAATGCCTCGCTGCAAGCGTCTTAGCAAACAATTTTATCAAAGAACGTTTCCATTGGTGGATATTAAAGGACTGAGTCTTGTAAGCAGGTGATACGCGTAACGACCTTCGTTTATGTCTAATGGTGACACTCAGTCGCTGTAAAATACATCACTAACATGTCGAGTGGTCCAAGGAGCACACGATCTAACGAATTACATAAATTGGACCGTTAAGATGATTTAATCGGTGATGAATCTATTTAGTTGAACTGCTATTTCAAAACTGAGCACACAAAAAAAACCTGGTGTTGTTCCGTTTTGTCTCTCTAACATGTAAATTTACTAAACGTGTAGCAAAGTGTTTGGAAATGCAATTGCATATATACATGCATTTAACTTTGTTGTGTGCTTTTACTGAGTGATAATCAGTCCGTAACCGCAGACCAAACTATTTGCTCAGTTGACAGTAGGAACCTGTCGCATTTTATTCTCGTTTACAAAAAAAAGAAAAACAAATTTAAGAGTCCGGTTTGCAGGTGATGTTTCTTCAATAAAAATTCATTTGCACACACAAGTCGATTGAATTTTATTCCTACGAGATGAAAAGAGTAAATACGGAAACGTGTCAACGATATCCCGCTCCTTATATGTGTCAGGAAAAGTTTGTTAAATTGAACTTATTTTTAGATGAACTGTGAGACATGTGTTTTAGACAAAGAGAGGAAACTTGAAACTTCCTAAAATGAATATTTGGTGTTTTTATGAACTCTGATAAGGTTTCAAGTTTGCTGCTTCTCACTTCTCTCGTGCGTCAGATAATCCGTGAACTTACAGAGATGATTTAATACAAGAAAAGCACCGCAGGAACCGATGAGGATATAAAGGATTATGAAAAATCCAGTTTGTGAGGAATTGGTGATATTCCAGCCCGCGAGTAGGGACAATGAAAACTTACGATCGTGGTACACTGTTAACTGTGTCTTGAACGCTATACTAACTATTACCGCCATCATCTTGAACGGCGTCACAATCCAGGCGCTAAATAACACTTCATTGTTACCAAAGCCTCTGAAAGTATTGCTTCTGAATCTTGCTGTCTCCGATCTTGGTGTTGGTTTACTTCTCGAACCTTTCTACTTTGGGCTACTCGTCAAGTGGTTACAGCGAGCCGATTCAACTGATGTGACATGCGTCTCGTTTCTATCTACCTTATATCTATTCTCTGCAGCTTCCTTGTCGGGAGTGATGGCTTTAAGCACTGACAGATTCCTTGCTATTCATCTCCACCTCAGATACCAGGAACTTGTGACTCACAAGCGAGTTGTTGCTGTGGTGATCTCAATATGGGTGTTCAGTGCATTTCTTTCGTTATTTCACTTGTGGGTCTCCCGGAATATTTTTTACATGTTGGTTGCCATTATTGGAGTAGTTTACCTCGTTTTCTCAGCGATGTTTTATTCCAAGATTTATTTTGCCGTGCGACGCCACAGATATCAAGTTCAAGCCCAGCAAGTGGCACAGAATGACCAGCTAGCAAATGCTGCTAGGTTGAGAAAATCTGCAGTCGCTGTATTTTACGTCTATCTAGTGTTTTTGCTTTGTTATCTTCCGAAGATTTGTAGTTTAGCTGTCGTTGTAATCTCTGACTTTAGTCCCGGTGTAACAGTTTTTTCCAGTGCTGCGACGACCTTGTTATTTCTCAATTCGTCCTTAAACCCTGTTATTTACTGCTGGAGGATGAGACACATTCGAAGAGCTGTCTTGGACGTTGTGCGAAATATATTTCCAGGTCACAACTAAAGAAAGATTTAGTGAATAACGGTAGAGAAACTAGGGGTAGTCGGTTAATTTTGTGGTATACCAGTATAGATAGATAAGACCACTGCGCAATCAAGCGCGTTCTGGCTTTGTTTACAAAACAGAGCTAAACCGCCCAGTCCTGTAACATTAATCAACGTAAAATGAAAATATCGCCGTATATGAATGACCCGGCTTTTAAAGTTTTAAAGTTTGTACGTTGCAGATCAAATAAGCTTAGCACGTTAACCTTTTAAATTCATCTTTGAACTCTATTAATTAACAGTGGAAGATGAGCTACAGTCGGCACACTATCATGGACAGCCTGCAAAATATATCTCCAAAGAAGCACTGGATAAGGAGAGTGAATGCATGAGACCAGGGTCCTGTTGTTCAAAGTGCAGATAACGCTATCTGATGCCGGGGTAATTGTTGCCCCCCCAAAAATATACGCTGTTCCCCCTTTGAACAACTGGGGCCGGATGAATAACATGATTCGATAACTTTTTAATAGAGTTCCTTGAGGCATTTGTTAAATTGATTCTGTCACTTGTTATAATTTTCTTATTTTAACGCCTGGTAAACCAACTACTACTATATAATAGTCAGTCACCGCAATCTTAGAGAGGATTCTGAAGCGGAAGTTGAATATTTTGCTGCAAGGGTCTTAGCAAGACTGTTGAAAGAGAACGTTTTTATTGGTGCAAATTAAAAGATCAGTTGGTACGGACTATTGAAAGAAGGTAGTCTGTATTACGAGGAATAAATTCACTCAATGTCAATTCGTGCTAGTTTTTTGCAGATTAGCTTGGAATTATCGACCCGCAGACGATTTAAAACAATTTTGACGTGTCGCGTTCAACCATCTTCGTGTCGATGGAAGTCAGTACCCGTTAATACAGATCATAAATTTGTCGTAATATGGACCGTTAAGACGTAACAATTGTGAATTTATTTAGCAAAGATGCTTTTTTCAGAAAATGACTTAAAAGAAAACCTGGTACTGTTCTGTTTTGACTTGCCAACATTTAAATTTATTTTTGATTGCATATATACATGAATATAACTTTCATGTGGGTTTTTACTGATAATCAGTCTGTTTACTATTCGTGTATGACATCAGTAGCCATATAAGGTTAAGAGAACAGGCAAAATATAGGACCGCAGTGCACTGAAGAATCCCGGTTTGACTGGTTTAGAGCCCGGGGGAGTACTCCCTTATTTCGGCTATACGGGGACATGCCGCTGGACAGGATGGTTTTTTGGCCTCGCTGTCCTGAACAGGGTATACAATTTTACTCGCCTCTGTCCTAAACAGGGTCTGAACCTGTCCTTAACAGGGTATGGTATTAGGAGCCGAGAGGCGTTAACCGGCCATTACAAGGTCATTATCAGTCAACATCAGATCATTTTCTGGAAAAGAATGCTATTGTTGTCGGTTAATTTTTTTTTCCCACTTATCAGTATTATAACTAGCGCGCATTGACAGAATAGGTCGTACCGGTAGGTCTAGTTACTTCGTGTCTCTTTGTCCTACACAGGGTAGGGTGGGACGAGAGTTTGGACAATAAGTATTATAAGATAGCGCACTAGTCTGATCTAATTCCTATATTGAGCCATCATGAACGAAATCTCTATGTACGCAAGGCCGTGTGTATATAAGATGACGTGTGCAGTTTCAATTTAGCTGCAAAATTTCCGTCGAGTTTAGTGCAAGTTCCTTTTGTTTAAGTTTCGTCAATGTGAAGATATTCTGAACGGTCCAAACTACTTCGAGCCTTTGACTTTTGCCAAGCTAAGATGTTTATTTAAACTTGAGTAGGATGACTTTGTTTGTCTACATTTTCATTGAGTATTTTGACTTTGTCTGCCTAGATTTTCATTATAATCAATGCAAGGAAGCGAATTTTTCACTGGCAATTTTAGAAACCAGGTTAAGCGTTTTCGTTCAACCGTTGGTCAACTTATTGTGGCGTGTTAGGATCCTAATGACCTTTGTTTCCCTCACCGTGCATTGTAAGAACTTTGTAGTCAATCAAAAATAAAACATGTTTTAGCGCCGAAGTTGTTGTCGCCATGTTATAAAAGAATTAGTTCATGCTTTTAGCTGTGCGTATATCGAGTTATGGATGCGCTTGGGAAGGTTCGAGAGCACTCAAGAAGCTAGAGTTGCTCTCGGATGCCTCGAGCAACTCTAACGCTTCTTTCGTGCCCTCCAAAGTTCCCGCGTGTATCCATGACTCAATATACGCACACTAAGCTTGAATCAGTTCTTTAATATTATTATATGGCTCGTGAATTTGGAACGAAATTTTCCAATGAATGCTTATTCAATAAAGTTAAAAACGTTCGAGAGTACAGTTTTAATTTTAGCGTGCGTCAGATAATCCACGAGCACACAAGAAATATATAACAAAGAAAGCACCGTAGGGATTGAAAACATTCAAGTTCATGGAAAACCTACTTCGTGAGGAATTTCTGCTATACCAGCCCATGAGTACATTGTTAACTGTGTCTTGAACGTTTCCTTAACTATTAGCGCCATCATCTTGAACAGCGTCACAGTCCAGGCACTCAGAGAAACTTCATCGTTGCCAAAGCCTCTGAAAACATTGCTTCTGAGTCTTGCTGTCTCTGACCTTGGTGTTGACTTACTTGTCGAACCTTTCTACATTGACCTACTCATAAAGTTGTTCCAGCGAGACAATTTCTCTGAAGCTGCATGCCTTCCGTATCTGGTTATTTGTTGTTTATTTGGTGCAGCTTCATTTTTGGGAGTCATGGCTTTAAGCACTGACAGATTCTTTGCTGTGTACCTTCATCTGAGATACCAGGAACTTATGATTCACAAGCGGGCTGTTACTGTAGTGATCTCAATATGGGTGTTCAGTGCATTTGTTTCACTGCTTTTGTCTACGCGAATATTGCTAACGTGGTGATTGGCGTTATTGGGGCAGTTTGCCTGCTAATCACATCCACGCTTTATTTTAAGATTTATAAAGGTGTGCGGCCCCCAGAAATTAAATTCAAGCGCTACAAGTACAGCAACTAGCACAGAATGGCCACAAAGCAAATGCTACTAGGCAGAGAAAATCTGCGGTCGGTGTGTTTTACGTCTATCTGGTGTTTTGGCTTTGTTATCTTCCCCATTTTTGTAGTTTTGCTGCCGTTTTTAGCTTAGATTTAAGCAGCGGTGTAAAAACCTTTTACTTTTTTTCAACCACCTTGGTATTACTCAATTCATCGTTAACCTCTGTTATTCACTGCTGGGAGATGAGACACATTCGAAACGCTGTCCTGGACATACTGCGACATGTATTGTCAAGTGACAACTAAGAACAAATTTAAGGTGGCTCTGAACCCACACTGCAGAATGTTTTTAAACTTTGCAAAAAGTTTCATCTCATCATGCTTATCACAATTCGATAATAAAAAATGGGGGTCACCGAGCTCGTTTTTGAGTTATAAGCGCCTAAAGCTAAAATTAAGGGTCTTTATAGCAGGTCATATTGTTGCTATGGTAATGTGTTATATAAAATAGATAACTGCAACTTGTTTACCAATGATTGGGCATTTGTGTGATACCATTATTGCAGCATCACTTGTTAAACAGTGGTAGTATTCATCCTTCAAAGTATAGCTGTTAGAAAAAAGCTGGAAACTGTTGCCAGTCTCTAAAGATAATCGTGACCTTGACGGTGTTTGGATATCTGATCTTAATTAGCACATATTTTTACGATTTTATTTCTCTTTTTTCTCGTTAGTTTTAATTTCGATTGAGAATATATATCACACCTTTCAAGGTTCCTATAATTAATGTGAGAACTCTGATACAGCATCCTCTCGCTTTCATAGTGGTGCCCTTTAAGGGGCTTTTACTTAATGTGCCATCCGCTATTCTTCCTTAAATCAAACAGTCCAGTTTTCCGTTGCAGCTCTTCGAAACGGAAAAGCTGTTGGTAAGGTCGCCGATGGTTTCCAGACCGTGGTTGTTCTTTAAGTGCTTGCCGATTGCAATACGTTGAAATAAGTGTCGGCTGGTGTAGCCGACATATTCTGCATCACACAGATCATATTGATAATTATACACAACGCATTGTTGGCTAATTATAGGTAGTTTGGGCTCACACATCTTTAGGTCTTCACATATTTTGCGACTCTTGAACGCCAGGTTGAAGAGTGTGATCAATTTTGCTGCTCAGATCTGACAATTGCCTTTTCAATGCGTCAGCTGACTTTTGACCTTTAAAAGGCAAAACCACTCAATGAACCGCATTTTCGTTAGTGAATAATCGAGCTTGCACTCCAGGGTTTTCAGTCCCCACTGAGGTGACAAAGTAAGAGATAGCGACGGTGAAATTGATGAAGTTGTCAGGGTACTTGAGGTTAGTAAGCGTCATCTTGAGATGATCACATTCAGAGTTGAAAGACTTCCATGTGGACGACAGGTGAAACGCACGATATAACATGGTCTTGAGTAGCGATCGCTTGTACTTTTTATCGACGTGGCTTTGGTGGTGAAAAGTTAAAACTCTTTTATATATATATATATATATATATATATATATATATATATATATATATATATATATATATATATATTTGTTTTATAAAAATAATTTAAGAATAAACACGAGACTGAGATTTTGAAAAGAATATAATTTTGTTTGTTGAAAATTTGTAAATATGATATAATTACATTTTTTTAAGTAAACCGTATAAAATTCTTCTTTTCTCTTAAGGGCAAAACTAGCCAAAAAACAACAAAAAACAGCACTAGCCGTATGTTCGATGCTAATAAAATTTCTGCAAGAAGTTATCAGTGTGATATCAGACTTTATTGTCAAGCTCCAAAATTTACACCCAGAAATGAAATCTGTATGTCGTTCTTTTATTCCTTTTATTCCGAAGATACCTGCACGTAGGTTATCTTAATAAACAATTTTCTTTATGTTTCCATAAATATAAAATACCATCCAATAAGAAGAACCGCTGTGGACAGAATCTATTTAACTATTGAATAATTTTTGACTGATAAGGTTTAAAAGCCGTTAAGTTAATGCGTCATTAAAGTTCGTCGAAATTTTTATAATAACGCGGTCATTGTAATTGAGACAAAATATCTATTTCGGGATTTTTTAATTCTCTGTCTTTGTTTAAACCAGATGTCTTACATGTCATCTGAAAAGTGAACTTTTTCTTGCCCTACACATCTAAGGAGAAGGAAATCGTTGATCATATCCTTTTGCAAATTATAATATCAATATAATGATATTAAAATATATATTTTTATTAAAGAGTAGCAGGGCATACATAATATATCTCGCAGTATGTCTGTGACAGCGCTTCGAATGTGTCATCTTACAGCGGTACATTGTAGGTTTAAAGATGAGTTCAATAGTATAGGGGTTGCAAAATTTGTTAATTATAAAACTTTTTCAGTCACAGAGCCGTTTTTGAATTATAGGCACTTAAAGCTAAAATTGAGGGTGTTTTAACAGGCCGTATTATTGTTATGGTAACCTATTACGCCATTAAGGTTACCACATATTGTTCAACAATGATTGGTCGATGACGTGATACCTATATTGCAGCATCTCTTGATAAAGAGTGGTAATACTGAAACGTGAAAGTATAATTGCTAGTAAGGGCTTCAAACTGTTAACAGCCACCTTAAATTTCATCCTAATTATCATAAAGCCGTCATCACAAGAGAAAATGCCTGTCAAAACCTGATATCGGACATTTCACGAGAAAAATTAGCTTTGTTCATTAAACGTTAAGCCTGACACAAAAAGAAACAGGAAATCGTTGATATATTGGCTGTTTTTGCTCTTCTCATCACATGTAACCCTAAATTTCCGTCGATTTCGGTTTGAAATGTATTTTTGCCGATGAGTGTGCCTTCATCCATCTGCAAACCTTCATCATAAATGTCACCAATCTTTAATTTTTTCGTTTATAAATTGGAATATGGTGAGTCAGGTTCCAACTGCCGAATGAGTCAAAATGGTTTTGTTAAATCAATATCTTCTCCTTCATTTCAAGCCAATCCATCAAATTATAGGTGGCGATGTGGGCTTAGTGCGCAAGCGCAATAAATTTCTAAAAAAAAAGAACACCAAAAGAGGAAGGCCAACGTTGTCCCATACAATAGGCCATGAAAACCTGTTCAATGGAAAGTTTATGAATCGATTTCACGCCGTCCTTCTATTAAGCGTCCTTTCTCAAATAAGCGCTCCCCTCGATCGCGAGTGCCGTTTCATAAGAAGTGCCCATATTCCATTAAGCGCCCCTTCCAATAAGCGCCGCCATGGCGGCGAAATCGACATTCGATTACACGAATGCATCAAGAAGTCTGCTTTGTCATCTGAATTATCAAAGCCCCTGTTGTTACAGCTATTTATCGTCATCATCATCATCGTCATCGTCATCATCATCATCATCGTCATCGTCATCGTCATCGTCATCATCATCATCATCATCGTCATCGTCATCGTCATCATCATCATCATCGTCGTCATCATCATCATCGTCATTTTATTTAGTAGTGCAGGTTACAAAAATGCCAAAAATGTAATACAGTTGTATACGAAGGCGGATGAACACAACTCTTCAAAATTGTCTTATTACGTTCGTTGTTCGATAAATGAAACGGAACGTGAGTGAATTTATTCCTCGTTGTCTAGATCACCTGCTTGTGGCAGCCAGTCTTATAATTTGCACTAGTAAAATCGTGCTTTAATAAATGTTAAATGATGGACTTACAATTGAGTTCTTTTTCATGAACAAAAGCATTACGCGCTGGATCACGTAGTGGGTTTGTCTTTCAAAAATTCTCTGATACCCCCGGGTCCCCAATTCCATTCAATGTTGTGTAGGTGCTGTGGTCTGTGCAGTCTAAGAAATAGAAAAATCCAACCTCGTTCCCAGGGTCTCTCATCTTACCGCCCCCTGGAGAAAATCACCTGCAAACCATTGACATGAACGTTGACGGACTTTTTCACATTATAAATTATAATTATATTATTAAATTATAAATTATGAATTAAAACACGACGAGTAAGAAATGGCTTTTTTTATTTAAATCCTTGAGTTCACAGGAGTTTGCTGAAGGCGACGCTATAAATTTCTAAAACAGCAAAACCAACATTCTCCTATCACAGCCATGCAACTTTTTACATGTTCAATGCAATGTTTATCGTGTGGCTCTAAAACAATGTTTATTGTGTGGCTCTTTTAGGACATCACTGGCGAGCTAATTCATGATACATCTACATTTAACTCAAATCTTATTCTAGCTTTCGTAACTAGCAGAATTTCGAACGTTAGTACACGGCAAAGTTAAACAACATATGTGTTCATTATCATGTTTTTCAAGCCAGTTTCCAAGAAAAACATTCCCCAGTCAAAACGGCCAACAGACTCAAATTCGAATGTGACGCCTTTACTCAGCTGTGACTTGGAAGGACATTTCGCAGTATGTCCATGACAGCATGTCGAATGTGTCTCATCTTCCAGCAATAAATAACATAAATGACAAAAACTTTCACACCAGTACTAAATTCAGAGATTGCCATAACGGCAAAACTACAAAAGTTCGGCAAATATCATTTTTAAAGATGTAAGTATATGCAAACTGTTCTGACTGCAGATTTTCGTAGCCTGGCAGCTTTTGCTATTTCGCCATGTGCTTGCAAGGCATGAATCTGATTTCTGTGCCGCCGTACGGTTAAAAAGGATGAAGCGAGAGAATAAATCGTCATCATAAGATTTATTCCCCTTGTAATCCCTCTCGAGTTATTTTTAGATCTTCCTTCGGTTTCGAACATCCCAGAAGGACCTAGAAATAATCAATCCTGCTGCTCGTGCGGACAGCGTAATCGGCTTTACACTCGTTTCCATCCTCCACAAAAACATCCACACTACACGGGTGGTAACATTCGTGAAAGACCTGGGTACAATGTCTAAAAATAAGTTGAGTATGTGGGTTAACTCTTTTCCCCTCATCCTCTCTTGCCCGACGCAGAAAATAAAAATATACAAAACAGGGACAGTTGTTTGCTTGACATTTTAAAGAAATGCTTTACCTTTGAAACACCTCTTGTGTCCCTTAAGGCTGAAAGACTTACCTTGGAAATCCAGCTGTGGTAAGGTCATCTGAAAACAAATCCAACATGAAGTTTAAAGTTTCGCGTCTATAATCTGGGTATTTTCAAAACATGGAGACTCAACTCTGTCCTTCTTAAGATCCTTTGATCATCTTTAAAAGATCCTTACATCTTAGGATCCTTGACACCGGTCTTCGGTTTTGACGGGTCGTTATAACCACTCTTTATCACTTGATGCTACAATCAAGGTATCAAAAAACTGCTCAATCATTGATGAACACGTTGTTATCATTTTCGTGATACAATAGGTTACCATAGCAACAGTATTACCCGCTAAAAACGCCCTTGGTTGCAGCTTTAAGGACTTATAATTCAAAACGGCACGGTGAATTTTTTTTTATATTTAATATCAAATTTTAATAAGCATGATAAGACGCAACTTTTGGCAACGTTTTAAAACAAAATCTGTACATAGGGTTCAGAGCCACCTTAAATTCTCAAAACTTTAATGTGGCTGGTATGAAAACCTTTTTAATTCATCTTTGAACTACCGGGCTTGGAACCCAGTTATACAACGCTGGAAGATAAGACACATACTGCGAATATATCTCCAAATTAAAACTGAATGAGTCGAGTAGATGCACGGGACCAGAGTGTAGTTGTTCAAAGTACAGTTAACGCTATCTGATGGATAAGTGTTGCCAAACCAAACTACGCTATCCACCCTTTGAATAACTGGGGCCAGATATATATAAATTGCAAGTTTTCTTGAACCTTTTAACAGAGTTGCTTGAATGCATTTGCTAAATTGGTATTGTTAGTTGTTATATTTTTCTTATTTTAACCTCTATTAAACCCAACAGTGCCATATATTAGTCGGTCTCCGCAATCTTAAGGAGGATTCTGAAGCGGAAGTTGAACTCTTTGCTGCAAGCTTCTTAGCAAGCTATTTTATTAAAGAACGTTTCCATTGGTGCATAGTAAAGGACTGAGTATTGTAAGCAGGTGATACGCGTAACGACCTTCGTTTATGTCTAATGATGACAGTCAGTCGCTGCAAAATACATCATCAGCATGTGGAGTGGTCCAACGAGCACTCGATCCAGCGAAAAACATAAAATGGACCGTTAAGATGACTTAATCATGAATCGACTTAGTTAAACTGCTATTTTAAAACTGAGCACACACAAAAAAACCTGGTGTTGTTCCGTTTTGTCTCGCTAACATGTAAATTTATTAAACGTCTAGGAAAGTGTTTAAAAATGCAACTGCATATATATATATATATATATATATATATATATATATATATATATATATATACACATGCACTTAACTTTGTTGTGTGCTTTTACTAATAATCAGTCCGTAACCGCAGACCAGACTATTTGCTCAGTTGACAGCAGGAACCTGTCGTATCTTATTCATATTTACTAAAAAAACAAACTTAAGATTCCGGGTTGCAGGTGATGCTTCTTCGATAAAAATTGAATGTATTCCTACGAGATGAAAAAAGTAAAAACGGAAACGTGTTAACCATTTCCCGCTCCTTAAATTTGTCAGGAAAAATTTTTCAAATTAACTTATTTTTCTATTTTTCAGATGAATTGTGAGACCTGTTTTTTTTGACAAAGAGAGGAAATTTGAAACTTCCCAAAATGAATATTTGGTGTTATAATGACGGCTTTATGAGAATTTTGATGAACTTTGATAAGGTTTCAAGTTCGCAGCTTCTCAGATCTCTTGTGCATCAGATAATTCGTGAACTCAAACAGATTATTTAAAGCAAGAAAAGCAGCGTAGGAACTGAGGATATAAAGGATTATGAAAAATCCGTTTTGTGAGAAATTGGTGATATTCCAGCCCGCGAGTAGAGAGAATGAAAACTTACGTTCATGGTACACCGTTAACTGTATCTTGAACGCTTTCCTAACTATTAGCGCCATCATCTTGAACAGCGTCACAATCCAGGCACTACGAAAGACCTCATCGTTACCAACGCCTCTAAAACCATTGCTTCTGAATCTTGCTGTCTCCGATCTTGGTGTTGGTTTACTTGTCGAACCTTTCTACTTTGGGCTACTCGTCAAGTGGTTACAGCGAGACGATTCAACTGATGCGACATGCACCTCGTTTCTCTCTTCCTCATATTTATTTTCTTTAGCTTCCTTTTCGGGAGTCATGGCACTAAGCGTGGACAGATTCCTTGCTGTGCACCTCCATCTCAGATACCAGGAACTTGTGACTCACAAGCGAGTTGTTGTTGTGGTGATCTCAATATGGGTGTTCAGTGCATTTCTTTCGTTATTTTACTTGTGGGTCTCCCGGAATATTTTTTACGCGTTGATTGCCATTATTGGAGTAGTTTACCTCGTTTTCTCAGCGATGCTTCATTTCAAGATTTATTTTGCCGTGCGGCGCCACAGAATTCAAGTTCACGCCCTACAAGTGGCACAGAATGACCAGCTAGCAAATGCTGCTAGGTTGAGAAAATCTGCAGTCGGTGTGTTTTACGTCTATCTAGTGTTCTTGCTTTGTTATCTTCCGAAGATCTGTAGTTTTGCTGTCGTTGTAGTCTCTGACTTTAGTCCCGGTGTAAAAGTTTTAGTCAGTTTTTCGACGACCTTGTTATTTCTCAATTCGTCATTAAACCCTGTTATTTACTGCTGGAAGATGAGACACATTCGACGCGCTGTCTTGGACATTGTGCGAAATATATTTCCAAGTCACAACTAAAGAAAGATTTAGTGAATAACGGTAGAGACGCTATGGGTAGTCGGTTAATTTTGTGGTATACCAGTATAGATAGATAAGACCACTGCGCAATCAAGTGCGTTCTGGCTTTGTTTACAAAACAGAGCTAAACCGTCCAGTCCTGTAACATTTATCAACGTAAAATGAAAATATCGCCGTATATGAATGACCGAAAACCTCTCGTACCCTGCTTTTAAAGTTTGTACGTTGCAGATCAAATAAGCCTAGCACGTGTCATGGAATGCTCAAATACATCCCATAGGAACAGCATGTTTAGAATCATATTTATTCCGTAACAATAGTTTTGGTGTAGGTGTCATGGAATGCTTAATTACATCCCATGGGAACGGCTTGTTTGGAATCGTGTTTATTCGTGGCACTCGATTATGTGATTTGTATTCTTTCATTGTGTAACCAGTTCTGTTCGGTGCTTTTGTGGTTGGTCCTTGACCAATAGTTTTCTTTTCCTTTCTTTGATTGTAACACCTTGCGTTTACATATTTAGGGTTTTTGGGGTGATACGTGTTGAGAGGTTTTTCTGTTTGTAGAAGAAGCAGGTTGAAGTGTAGTTACGAGCGAGGCTAGAAAGTGGCAGGAACACGTCGGGAAGCACATTTTCATTACTGAGAAGCCATCATTAAACCATTCCTAAATTCACGACAAAGAGCCATTTGCCGGGGAACGTGAGTGCTAAATAGCTGGTCGAAGCAATCGAAGGACAAGCGTAAAGTTCTGTCGAAGTCGGCCGTTGTAAACCGGACTGCTGGAGTAAATCGGAGAAGTCAAGTTGAAATATACCGGACTGAGTTAAGACGTAATCGGAAGAAGTAAGTTGAAAGGTGGGAGTTATAAACGGGAGTTTGAATTGGTTCGTTGTGTGTGTCATGTGTTGGTGGAACGTTGTTGGGGTCAAGTTCATGGACAAGGACTTCAGACGCAAGGTGAACTGAACTGAACTGAACTACGGAAACGCCTATTTTTTTTTAAAGGAATGTTCTTGTAAATAGATTAAGTGTACTGAAGTATTTAGCTTGTTTATTATATTCTTGTAAATAAATTAAGGTTGATTATTTAGCTTATTGTATTATTGTTAGTTACCCTATTTAAAGTACAATGTTATTTTAGTGTAATTGTTATAATAAATGCTTGTAGACTTAAGTAGTTGTTGCGTGTTTTCTCGGGTTCGTTTATGCTTAGTTTTTTTTGTTAGAGAGAGCCCACCTTTGTGGCGCGGTTTCGTCACAGCACGTTAACCTTTTAAATTCATCTTTGAACTCTATTATTTAACAGTGGAAGATGAGCTACAGTCGGCACACTATCATGGACAGCCTGCAATATATATCTCCAAAGAAGCACTAGATAAGGAGAGTGAATGCATGAGACCAGGGTCCTGTTGTTCAAAGTGCGCATAACGCTATCTGATGCCGGGGTAATTGTTGCCAAAAAAAAAAATAGACGCTATTCTCCCTTTGAACAACTGGAGCCAGATGAATAACATGATTCGATAACTTTTAAATAGAGTTCCTTTAGACATTTGTTAAATTGATTCTGTCACTTGTTATATTTTTCTTTTTTTAACGCCTGGTAAACCAACTACTACTGTATAATAGTCAGTCACCGCAATCTTAGGAAGGATTCTGAAGGGGAAGTTGAATATTTTGCTGCAAGGGTCTTAGCAAGACTGTTGAAAGAGAACGTTTTTATTGGTGCAAATTAAAAGATCAGCTGTACGGACTATTGAAAGAAGGTAGTCTGTATTACGAGGAATAAATTCACTCAATGTCAATTCGTGCTAGTTTTTTGCAGATTAGCTTGGAATTATCGACCCGCAGACGATTTAAAACAATTTTGACGTGTCGCGTTCAACCATCTTCGTGTCGTTGGAAGTCAGTAGCCGTCAATACAGATCATAAATTTGTCGTAATATGGACCGTTAAGACGTAACAATCGTAAATTTATTTAGCAAAGATGCTTTTTTTAGAAAATGACTTTAAAGAAAACCTGGTACTGTTCTGTTTTGACTTGCCAACATTTAAATTTATTTTTGATTGCATATATACATGAATATAACTTTCATGTGCGTTTTTACTGATAATCAGTCTGTTTACTATTCGTGTATGACATCAGTGGCCATATAAGGTTAAGAGCACACACAAAATATAGGACCGCAGTGCACTGAAGAATCCCGGTTTGACTGGTTTAGAGCCCGGAGGGAGTACTCCCTTATTTCGGCTACACGTGGACGTACCGCTGGACAGGGTATGGTTTTTTGGCCTCGCTGTCCTGAACAGGGTATACAATTTTACTCGCCTCTGTCCTAAACAGGGTCTGAACCTGTACTTAACAGGGTATGGTATTAGGAGCCGAGAGACGTTAACCGGCCATTACAAGATCATTATCAATCAACATCAGATCATTTTCTGGAAAAGAATGCTATTGTTGTCGGTTAATTTTTTTTTTTCCACTTATCAGTATTATAACTAGCGCGCATTGACAGAATAGGTCGTACTGGTAGGTCTAGTTACTTCGTGTCTCTTTGTCCTACACAGGGTAGGGTTTTCGCGTATTTTTGTCCTAAACAGGGTCAGGATTTCAAACCCTAGGCGGCACCCCTATACCCAAACATGGGTCAAGTACCCCCCCCCCCCGGGGTTTAGAGCCGCTGAGCAAATGGAAATTGTGTGGCACGCGGGACGAGAGTTTGGACAAGTATTATAGCATAGCGCGCGCGCTAGTCCTATCTAATTCCTATTGAGCCATCATGAACGAAATCTCTATGTACGCACGGCCGTGCGTATATAAGATGACGTGTGCAGTTTCAATTTAGCTGCAAAATTTTCCGTTTCGTCAATGTGAAGATTATTCTGAACGATGCAAACTACTTCGGGCCTTTGACTTTTGCCAAGCTAAGATGTTTATTTAAACTTGAGTAGGTTGACTTTGTTTGTCTACATTTTCATTGAGTATTTTGACTTTGTCTGCCTAGATTTTGATTATAATTAATTCAAAGAAGCGAATTTTTCACTGGCAATTTTAGAAACCAGGTTAAGCATTTTCGTTCAACCGTTGCTCAACTTGTTGTGGCGTGTTAGGATCCTAATGACCTTTGTTTTTCCACCGTACGTTGTAAGAACTTTGTAGTCAGTCAAAAATAAAACATGTTTTAGCGCCCAAGTTGTTGTCGCCATGTCATAAAAGAATTGGTCCATGCTTTTAGCTGTGCATATATCGAGTTATGGATGCACTTGGGAAGTTTGGAGAGCACTCAAGAAGCTAGGGTTGTTCTCGGATGCCTCGAGCAACTCTAACGCTTCTTTCGTGCCCTCCAAACTTCCCGCATGCATTCATAACTCAATATACGCACACTAAGCTTGAACCAATTCTTTAATATTATTATATGGCTCGTGAATCTAGAACGAAATTTTCCAATGAATGCTTATTCAATAAAGTTAAAAACGTTCGAGAATACAGTTTTAATTTTAGCGTGCGTCAGATAATCCACGAGCGCACAAGAAATATATAACAAAGAAAGCACCGTAGGGATTGAAAACATTCAAGTTCATGGAAAACCTACTTTGTGAGGAATTTCTGCTATACCAGCCCATGAGTACATTGTTAGCTGCGTCTTGAACGCTTTCTTAACTATTAGCGCCATCATCTTGAGCAGCGTCACAGTCCAGACACTCAGAGAAACTTCATCGTTGCCAAAGCCTCTGAAAACATTGCTTCTGAGTCTTGCTGTCTCTGACCTTGGTGTTGACTTACTTGTCGAACCTTTCTACATTGACCTACTCATAAAGTTGTTCCAGCGAGACAATTTGTCTGAAGCTGCATGCCTTCCGTATCTGGTTATTTGTTGTTTATTTGGTGCAGCTTCATTTTTGGGAGTCATGGCTTTAAGCACTGACAGATTCCTTGCTGTTTACCTTCATCTGAGATACCAGGAACTTATGACTCACAAGCGGGCTGTTGCTGTGGTGATCTCAATATGGGTGTTCAGTGCATTTGTTTCACTGCTTTTCGTCTACGCGAATATTGCTAACGTGGTGATTGGCGTTATTGGGGTAATTTGCCTCCTAATCACATCCACGCTTTATTTCAAGATTTATCTTGCTGTACGGTGCCACAGAAATCAAATTCAAGCTCTAAAGGTACAGCAAGTAGCACTGAATGGCCAAATAGCAAATGAAAAAGTTGAGAAAATCTGCAGTTGGTGTATTTTACGTCTATCTGGTGTTTTGGCTTTGTTATCTTCCTCATTTTTGTAGTTTTGCTGCCGTTCTTAGCTTAGATTTAAGAAGCGGTTAAAAACTTTTTACTTTTTTTCAACTACCTTGGTATTAGTCAATTCATCGTTAAACCCCCGGCCTGTTTTGGATCTTATACAGTATCTCAAGACGCATGGAAGAAGGGATTACAATCCTGGATGCATTGAGCAGAATGTTCTGCACTACAGACAGTTCACCCCTGCTTGACCAGTTGGGTTTTATTGCATCGTTTAATGAATACTTGTCAGGCCCTCCCTCACAGAAGTACATTTTGAACCTTGCATACGGTTGGCGCGCCTGAAATTTGAATTGACCAATCAGGATTCAGTAGGCGGGAAAAACGTTACTGTCCTGACGTCAATGTAAGTTTACATGAAAGGCATTGAAATCAGGCAACTTTTCTCGCTGAAGATGGCATTAAATATTCACGAAAAGGGATTTACAATTGCCAAAACCATATCAGATTGTAAAAATTGAAAAATATGAAACATCTTGTGGCACCAAGCTTCTAATTTGGCGCCAAACATGGACCGCCGGCGTACCGCATGGCAACTCGCCCGTAGTTCGTCGAGTGTCGCCAGGCAGGATAATAGTTGTCTTATTTCGAAAAAAATATGCTGTTCCTTGACAAATTAAACCCGGAATTCTCAAGTTAACCATTAGAAGAGGCCAAAGCAACTTAAGCTTTGTCTTCATTTTTGTCAGCTTCGAAGAAAAAGGCTATTATCGTGTCGTTTCGGTAGGACAACCAAGTTTTGACTGCCGCTCGTACCGCGGGCGCAGCCGCCGTATGCAAGGATCTGCCTGCAGACAGGATCCTCCTCCTGTGCTTCCATGATCTGCTGTAATCGCGCGTATGATTCAGAAGCAATGCTTTCAGAAGCTTTGGTAACGATGAGATTTTTCTTAACGCCTGGATTGTGATACTGTTCAAGATGATGGCGCTAATACAGCTAATAGTTAGGAAAGCGTTCAAGACACCATTAACAATGTACCATGAACGTAAGTTTTCATTGTCCCTACTTGTAGGTTAGAATATCACCAATTCCTCGCTCGGGTGGGGCGGGGGGGGGGGGGTATTCCCAGAAAAATTGGGCGGGGGTGCGTGGCCAGCTTCCCAAAACCCTTACCCTATTTATGACAAAAATCTTCGATATTCCCTACCCTATTCATGACCTGACCATAAATTTAAGAGTCACTGTCTGAGAAAACGGGGCAAAATCTGAAAAAGCTGAAAGATGGGGGTCGGCCAAATTATTCCATACTAAGATCACAGATAGGTTAGGTTGACTTATGGATAAATATACTAAAGTTTACTCTTCAAGCGTTTTGGTATAGGAGACATGAGATCCAATCTCCATCACCCCCTCAGGTCCTAGTTTTTCTGGTAAATTTGACCCAAATTTGACATCCAGCAAAAACTGTAAAATTTAGCGAACGAAGTTCGTGTTTTGTATCTGATATAATTGGACATAGAACTTCTTGTAAAAAACCAGAGATATGAGAAATAAGCACAAGTCAGTCTTTCAGTTTCCCGCAGAACGCACAACTAAAACTTCTGCAATAATCGGATGCCAAAACCAAACACTCTTACCTTCCCTCTATCACAAACAGCAATAATCTTTTTGGTTCATTCAAACACCAAGATACTACATCATCTCCATTTCTCCTACCACTCGATGTCATATACAGCACGACACGACGCAAGCAATCTGCTGTTTAAGCCGCTCCTGGATTTCGCATTGGGTTTGTCCAGTGTTAAATATATGCAGTTGACTAAAGTGGTCCAAAACAAAATTCAGAACCCCTCTTCGGCCAATCTAACAGAACGAGAATTTAAAAAGAAACATGAAGTAAACAGAACGACGTCATCTTGAGTTGGATTGCTCGCAAGAGACTGGGACCTACTTATTTTTACTTTGGGTAGGGAGGGACCTGTCGCCGTCGCATTGTTGCTAGAAACGCCTGTTTTGTCGCGATAAACAGCTCAAGGTCTAAACAAATAATGATATGAACGAATCACGTTTATAATAGAGCCAGCAGAACCGCGCAATATCGTGCATAAACAGCTTCATCTGATCTTTTTCCGAGCGCGCGGCTTTTGATGTACATCTCCACCGTCAAGGAATCAGAGATGCTCTCGCCTTGATAAACTCTTACACTTCTTTCCACCCATCCAACTCCAGAGCTCTTCATAACTCGATAAAGCACGCTAAAGCATGAACAACTGAAGTTGTAGATTTAATAACAGAAATCGCAATGCCTATATAAAAAAAAAAGTTTCCGTTTAGTAACTTCGAACTGAAGAACTACCGTTATTTGATACTAGCACCACATAAGATTAGTAAAACAAATCTCTGTACAATGTATAAGCAAACTGATTACAGTTATTACTCTCCTTGACTGACTCTCCTTGGTTAATCTCTCTACTCGATACGTTCCCCTCTGAATCACTAAGGAAAGCTGAAATATCGCCATCTTTACCGTAAAATGCAATCAAATTGGATGTATGAAATAGGTAGAAACAGTGTCATGGTATTGTTCTACCCATAAATTAAACTGTGTAAAACTAAAGATAACTAACGGAAAATGTGCGCTTGATATTTAGAAGAGAGACTTTTCCGTGCAGATCCTCTTTGGGTTGGAATTTACTTTTTCCTACGGATAACTGCCTTTTCCAAAGTATGTCTGCTTTTGCTTTTGTTCTCTCGTTTACTTATTTGAAGTTTTCTAGTTCCGTTGATCTGTCAATGAACAAATGTCGGGAACCGAAATATTTACCTAGGAGTCCTCACCGAATACGTCATTTGCTTTTGATAAAAGCATTGAACTTGTCATCCCGGCTTGTCATCCCGGCTTGTCATGTACACCAGAAGGTCCTTAGGAGTACGCGCTCTTTGGTTATACATGTTGTTGATGGAACCTTGCGCAACAAATTAAACAAAAAATTAGTTGGGCTGTATTATCCCCGATTTTTGTTTTGTTTTGTTTTCTCTTGCTAATGCCAAGCACTTTTTTCCAGTAATCCGGTTTGCTATCTTTAGTTCTTTAGTGCCATAGGCAACGCCCTGTATAAAATTTACACTAGCAATAAAGTTGACGAAGTGATTTGTTTTCACTGGATCAAGGCGTGTTCGTTTTATGGGTGCGGACACCACTGGTCGTCCTGGTCCTTCTTCTGCAGCATGGCGACGGGCTTGATCGGTCTGCCATTTGCTGAGACCTGGAATCATCTCTCTGAGCTCCTTCTTTGAAAAATGTTTCGCAAACATTGATAGAATTTGCAATCGAATTTGTGGACTTTCCGCTTCGTGATACACCCCCAGCAAAATCGACAATTAGTCTGTAGTCACTTCTTCTTTGACAGCACATGCTGTGCTTTCGTTTTCTTTTTGGACAAGAGTTGTATCTAAAGAACGCCTCAGTGCTTCCAGTACTTTCTCTTCTTGATCTGGTGCAAAGGTTGTTAACACCTCAGTGAGAACTTGACCCACTTTCCGCAGGTAGTAGGCCTTTTGTGTGCTTGATATACTATCCCAATTCGAATTTAGAGTCGAAGCTATCGGACTAACTCTTCCATCTGATATATGTGCCAATAGTAAATGGTTTGAACCCAGGAGTATCAGTAGTTCGTATAGTGTGATCGTCCGGGTGAGGGTAGTTCTGAAAAGAACTGTTTTTGGTGACTGACGTTTCGACAACCTGAGCGGAAGTCATCTTGAGAGTCAAGTGAATAGTGTTTGTCAGTCGATGATGTTGTAAGTCTGGTCCGTTAAACGTGATTGGTCAGTTTAGCCATGATGGTATTGGCTAAAAGACTCGTATAAAGTTTGTAACCAGTCATTGGTCGGTTTCGATCCGTCTATTGTTTGTCAAATAGGTCGGTTTGTCTATGGTCAAATTAAGTCGGTCTGTTAGAAGTCCGTTTGTCGGTTTCGTTTCCGTCATGGATAAATCGTTTGTAAGGCGCAGGTAGCTGTTGACATCTTTTAAGAGGCGTTTGTTCTAGGTTAGTGTACCAGCTTTTCGTTGAAAATAGTTTGTACTGTAGGTTAAACAATGAGCAGAGTCCCAGTCATCAGTAACTGGAGAAAATGCAACCATTTTCGAAAAAACCTTTGCAACTACAAAGCATTTGATATCAGCTAAGCGTTGGGTCAAAATGTAGAAATTTTATGTCTTTTTTTTTTCCTCTGGCCGAGAAAAGAAAGACAGGAGGAGCAAAAACAAAAACATTTTAAGCAACTTCTTACCTTTTTCTACCCGTGGGAGGAGTGACCATTGATAGTGACCAAATTCCACGACTTGTTTACTAGGAAATAATGCGATGTAGTAAATTTTAGTCAGGTGGCTTGATATCTTACAATGTGTAAATAAACGATGTTTTGGCAGGCTGCTGTACCGGTAGCCACCCTACGCAAACCTTTGTTTGGTAAGCAAATACAGAAGGATTGGGAGCACTTTCTACCCACCCCGCCTCGTTCCGCCTTTAGAGGCCGACAAACATTGTCTCCCACCCAAACGTAACAGAGCTCTTAGAGAAAGGGGCCATGACTCCCTAAAGTAAAGACGGAACGATTCAAACGGGCTTTTGTAAATAGATGTCTTTTAAATTTATCTCTTAAAATTTTTCTTGTAATACATATGACGACGACGACGACGACAACGACGACGACTGCTGCTGCTACTACTACTACTACTTTTAATTCAAAAACACGCACCTTAAGCTCGTCCTCACATTTTTAAACACTCGTGTCTGTGCTTTGGACATACGGTAATCCTTTCCCTGTCTTCCTCTGATAGTGAATGCAATCCGGCGCGATTGAGAATAACATCAGCCTCGTTAATCCGTGTCCCGAAGCCTCGACTTCCACTGACACCCAGATTAGTTAGATAACCTGTTAAATCCTTTCTGCATGATTTTAGAGGAATAACATGAACCTCATTTGGCGCGTATGGTGTTGGACCGCACACACTGTCCACAGCTGAAAATGAGCAGCTCATTTTGCGTTGTACATCACGCTTCTGACTGCAATGTATATATTGTCGCAAAAGACTGGAGCGAAGACCATATGTCACGTCATAAATGTAAATATGGTAAGAACAAAATTGTCATAAAATACTTTTGTACAGGTATAGGCTCTAACGATATAAGATAATATAATGTTATTTTTCCGGATTTTTTTCCCTTTGTATTAAAAAGGAAAAAAAATAGTTTCTACAAGTGAATTTGCAAACAAGACTTTAAACTGGGCTACGGTATTGTTACTCAAAATTACTATTGTGTTTTTGGCTCTTGTTTGATTCGTTGCAATCTCGTCTTTGACGGTACAAGATTGCTTAACCTGAAAACTTCGCCTATTCAAAGCCCACAAAATGCAAATTAAATGCCAAAACGATTTTCCCTTAGGCCGTTTAAAATTAAGCAAGGAAAATGTTTGGTAACTCTCGTTCGTATCTTCATTTCCTAATAGTTCGTTACACATTGCCACTTACGTTATGAACCCAGACCAGCCTTGCTTCAATCAAAAAGCTTTCTTATGAAAGCAGCGTGGGACAATCACCCATCCCTCCTGTACCACCAGTCAACTAGTTCCCAGTCAGTCCCGAGTCAAAAAATTCAACATGGCGTCGTTGTGTTAATTTTCGTGTTTTCCTATTTTCTCTCCGTTAAATTCGAAAGAGAAGGGATTTGAAATTTTTTGTGGAACTAATTTGATGAACTGTATATATTCAACTTCGGACAAACCCAATGCGAAATCCAGGAGCGGCTTAAACAGCAGATTGCTTGCGTCGTGTCGTGCTGTATATGACATCGAGTGGTAGGAGAAATGGAGGTGATGTAGTATCTTGGTGTTTGAATGGCCCAAAAAGATTATTGCTGTTTGTGATAGAGGGAAGGTAAGAGTGTTTGGTTTTGGCATCCGATTATTGCAGAAGTTTTAGTTGTGCGTTCTGCGGGAAGTTGAAAATGGCTCATTTGTTGCTTATTCGCAGATACGAAATATAGGTATTCGAAAACTAAATGGTGTAGACTGACTTGTGCTTATTTCTCATATCTCTGGCTTTTTACAAGAAGTTCTATGTCCAATTATATCAGATACAAACTTCGTTCGCTAAATTTTACAGTTTTTGCTGGATGTCAAATTTGGGTCAAATTTACCAGAAAAACTAGGACCTGAGGGGGTTATGGAGATTGGATCTCATATCTCCTATACCAAAACGCTTGAAGAGCAAACCTTAGTATATTTATCCATAAGTCAACCTAACCTATCTATGATGTTAGTATGGAATAATCTGGCCGACCCCCATCTTTGACCACCTGCCTGGTTTTCTCAGACAATAACTCTTAAAACCTTATTTATGACTTGACCCTTAAATCAAAATCCTGTTTCAGACCTGCGTTACAATTAGTTCCCTAGTTCAGACCAATGTTAAATTACTGTAAACATAATTTGTGAAGGGCTTTTGTTGATTTTCTTTTCGGTAATGACGAAAAATTGGCTTCTTCTTAAAAACATACTTATCTCAAGGCTAGAGTGTGGAAACCATATCCTATTTATGACCAAAACGGCTGAAAAACCATACCCTTTGGGGCCGCACATACCTATATAGCCCATATAAGGGAGTACCCCTCCCCCCCGGGTATCTGACGCACTAAAATTGAAGAAAAAACCCAAAATCAAAGCTCATCAAAACTCTTAAAGCCGTCATCATAAGACAAATATTTATCTTGGGAAGTTTCAAAATTCCTCTCTTTGTCTAACACAGATGTTCAACAGTTTATCTGAAAAATAACTTCAATTTAATACATTTTGCCTGACACATCTAAGGAGCGGGATATCGTTAACTCGCTGCCTGATTTTGCTCTTTTCATCTCAGGCGCAGGAGTAAACTTCAATCGACTTGTGTGTGCAAATGCATTTTTGTTGAAGAAGCATCACCTGCAAACCGGACTCTTTAATTCTTTTCTTTGGTGAATAAGAATAAGAATAAGATGAGACAGGTTCCTACTGTCAACTGAGCTAATAGTCTGGTCTGCGGTTAGGTTACGGACTGATTATCAGTAAAAGCACACAACAAAGTTAAGTGCATGTATATATGCAATTGCATTTTCAAACACTTTCCTAGACGCTTAATAAAGTGAAATGTCAGTGAGACAAATGTTTTCTTTAGTGCTCAGTTTTAAATTAACATTTTAACGAAATCGATTCATTCATAAGTCATTTTAATGGTCTATTAATTCGCCGGATCGAGCGCTCCTTTAACCAGTTCGACATGCTAATGATAAATGTGTTTTAAATACAGCGACTGACTGTCATCATTAGACATAAACGAAGGTCGTTATACGTATCACCTACTTACAATACTCAGTCCTTTACTGTGCACCAATGGAAACGTTCTTTAATTAAAGAGTCTGCAGTGCTTGCAGCGAAGCGTTCAAATTCCGCTTCAGAATCCTCCCTAAGATTGTGGAGACCTACTTTTATGTGGCACTGTTGAGTTTAATAGGCGTTAAAATGAGAAACATATAACAAATGACAATAAAAAATTAACGAATGCATTCAAGAAACTCTGTCAAAATGTAAAACGTGTAGGTTAATGAGCCTCAGTTGTTAAAAGGACAGATAGCGTGGTTTGTTTTGACAACACACATTGAACAACTGCACCCTAGTCTCATGCATTCACTCTCCTTATTCAGTTCTAATTTGGAACTATATTTCGCAATATGTCCAATATAGCATGCCGAATGTGTTTCATCTTCCAGCGTTGTATAACATGGTTCAAAGATGAATTGAAAAGGCTCACCTACTTAATCTGATTTGCAATGCTTACTTAACATTGATTTTCCTGCGATAAATATTAAAGGACGGAACCACAATTTAGTTCTGTAATATGAACACTGAAGCCGCAACACCCTTTCAGATCGCGTAGTGGGCGTATCTATCTATACTATTCACAGAATGCAGTTATAAGGCCTTTTGAAAAGTACTAAGAATACAATGGCTTGTCTTAATCGTCATCCAGCCCAGCTTCTAGAGCGCTTATTACTGAAACGTCTCTTAGTCGCCCATTGCGGCTTCCCAATCGCTAATCACTGAAGCTTTCCTTAGTCGTCGTGACTTGGAAATATATTTCGCAGTATGTCCAAGACAGCCCGTCGAATGTGTCTCATCTTCCAGCAGTAAATAACAGGGTTTAACGCTGAATTGAGATATAACAAGGTCGTTGAAAAAAGGAAAAAAACTTTTACACCGGTACTTAAGTCGGAGATTGTAACGACAACAAAACCACAGTACTGTGGGAGACAACAAAGCAAAAACACTAGATAGACGTAAAATGCGCCCAATGCAGATTTTCTCAGACCAGCGCCGTTCGCTATTTGGCCATTCTGTGCTACCTGTTGTACTTGCAGGGCTTGAATTTGATTTTTATGGCGCCACACGGCCTCATAAATCTTGTAGTAAAGCACCGCTGAGACTAGGAAGCAAGTTACCCCAGAAATGGCAACCGCATTGTAAAAAATATTCGTGGAGACCCACAAGTAAAATAACGAACACCATGCACTGGACACCCATATTGAGATTACCACAGCAACAGCACGCTTGTGAGTCACAAGTTCCTGGTATCTGAGATGGAGATGCACAGCTAAGAATCTGTCCCAGCTTAAAGCCACGACTCCGAGAAATGACGCTGCAGAAAAAAAGGTTACGATCACAAAGAACGTGGTGCATGTAGCATCAGTTGAGTTGTCTCGCTGTAACCACTTGACGAGTAGGCCAATGTAGAAAGGTTCGACAAGTAAACCAACACCAAGATCAGAGACAGCAAGACTTACAAGTAATGTTTTAAGAGGTTGTGGCAATGATGAAGTTTTTCTCAGCGCCTGGATTGTGACGCTGTTGAAGATGATGACGATAATGGTAAGGAAAGCGTCGAAGACACTATAACCAATGTACCATAATCTTAAGTTTTCATCTTTCGTACTCGTGGGCTGGTATAGCAGCAACTCCTCACAAACTGGATTTTTCATAACCTTGTATGTTTGCAATCCTTGCGGTGTTTCTCTAACGTTAAATAATCTTTGCGAGCTCCTGGATTATCTGACGTACTTTAAAAGTGACAAATTCAATAAAATGTTATTGTACGCGCCTACTACTTGACCATTACTCTACTGAATGAGTATTCGCTGCAAAATTTCGTTTCAAATTTTGCACTCAAAACACGTGTACTTAATACGTCATTAAAGTTCATCAAAATCCTCACAAAGCCGTCATTATAAGACAAAATATTTATTTGGGGAAGTTTCGAATTCCCGCTCTTTGTCTAAAACAGATTTCTCACAGTTCATGTAATAAATCAGTCCAATTTAATGAGTTTTGCCTGACACATCTAAGGAGCGGGGTATTGTTAACACGCTGCCTGGTTTTTCGCTGTTTTGTTCTCTCTCAGGCGTGAAATTATGTTTTTCTTAGCACCTGCCGGGATTGTGGCGCTGTTGAAGATGATGGCGCTAATAGCTAAGAAAGCGTTGAACACTTTGTTAAAAATATACTGTGAATATAAGTTTTCTGGTGATCTTGCCTACGCGTGGGCTGGTGTAACAGCAAGTACAAAACTTCGAAACAAAAACTGAGTAAACAGCAAAAGAAGCGCACTGTATACCCATACTCAGTTACAACCTCCTGAAATCTGAGGTGAAGAGGAATTTTCAAGAATCTGTCCACGAATCTGACGCTGCAGAAAAGAGGCCCATGATCATTATTATTATTTTTTTATTTAAGGCCATCTTCGCTCCTAAATCGGAGCATAGGGCGTCAACCATGGATCTCCACCTAACTCTATTACTGGCAGTTCGCTTTGCCTCTATCCACGTGAACTTATTCTTGGCGAGCTCAGCTATCACACTTCGCCTCCAGGATTGCTTTGGTCGACCTCTTCTTCTAGACCCCTGATGGTTCCACTCGAGAGCGCAACGGGTGATATTATTCTCAGGCTTCAGTAGCGTATGCTCGATCCATTTCCATTTTCTCGTCATAATGCTTTCTTCTATACGTATTTGTTGTGTCCTTTCCCATAGTTCTTCATTTGAAATGACCTCTGGCCAGCGGATGTTCAGGATCTTCCTTAAACACTTGTTGATAAAGGTTTGCAATTTCTTGGTCAGTAGTTTCGTCGATCTCCATGTTTCCGAACCATACAGAAGGGCAGACTTCACGTTTGTATTGAAAATCCTGAGCTTCTTTTGCAATCTGATACATTTTTCCTTCCACACAGGCATAAGCATTGAGAGTGTCGATTGCGCTTTCCTGATCCTGGCTGTTATGTCCTCATCAGTTCCGCCAGTTTCACTAATGATGCTTCCCAAATACGTGAACTCAGACACTCTTTCAACACCTTCCCCATGGAGTTCCAACGATTCTTGTTGCCTCACGCTCATTCGCATCTCCTTTGTTTTCTGGATGTTGATTTTGAGTCCAACCTGCCCACCAGTCTCTTGTAATCTTTCTCCCTTCTCTTTCATATCAACTAGTCGCTTCTGTGAATTGACCATAACTCTACTGCATAAGATTTTAAAGAAAAATGTTTTAAAAAATTCTGTCCAAATTTTAACTCAAAAGCCGTTTACTTATAAATACCTCATTGATGTTGGCTGAAATTTACATGATAAAGCGGTCTTGGTAATATGAGAAAAAAAATTATTTTAGGAACTCTCAAATTCCCTGTCTTTGTATGAACCAGATGTCTTACATTTCATGGGAAAAATTAGCTCTTTTTTTCCCGACACATCTTAAAAGCAGTAAATCATCGATTATATTGTATGATTTGACCATAACTCTATTGAATAAGTATTGACTGTAAATGCTTAAAAGCCGGTTACTTACTTACTTATTCCTCTTCGTTCGTAATGGAACATAGGTCCTCAACTAGAGCGCGTCACCTAACCCTATTTTGTGCAGTGCCCTTTGCCTTATTCCACGCGAGATGTTTCCTCTCCAACTCTGCCATTCTCGTACGTCGCCAGGTGTGCTGGGGTCTCCCTCTCAGTTTCGCTTCCCCTGTGGGTTCCACTCCAGTGCCGTCTTGACTACATGTCCATCTGGTCTCCTCAACGTGTGGCCGATCCAGTCCCAAGCCCTGTTTGTCTCCAAAGCTCCTTGTTGCTGAGTTTTCTAGGCCACCAAATCTGCAAGATGTTCCTCAGGCTCTTATTGATGAACACTTGCAACTTCTGCTCCAATCCCTCAGTCAGCCTCCAAGTTTCAGAACCATACAAGAGCACCGCCTCCACATTTGACCCAAAGACTCTCAACTTGGTCTTGCTTGTTAGTGCTGTGGATCGCCATATTGGTCTCAGCGTCGCAAATGCCTGTCTTCCCTTTCCAATTCGTGCCTGAATGTCCTCTTCAGTGCCTCCCTTCTTCAATCCGCCCCCCTGAAACCGACACACCATCGCCACGTTTGGTACCAATACGCATCAACTTTGTCTTGGTGGCATTGATCTTCAGGCCTACCTTCGCACCTTGAACCTCCAAGGCCCGTGTCTTATCCCTCACATCCTGTATTCTGTGCGACAGTAGGCCAGATCATCGGCAAAGTCAAAGTCTTCTAAGGATGTCGTAAAGGTCCACTAAATACCTCTCTTCCTGTCAAAGGCTGTCCTTGTCACCCATTCCAGGGCGACCAGAAACAGCAGGGGAGATAGCAGGCAGCCTTGTCTTACCCCAGTCCTCATATTCGATGGTTGGGTCCTCTGTCCATTGTGTACCACTTGTGCGGAAAAACCTTCATAGAGAGCTCTGACGATGATAACCACCTTGTCAGGCATCCCGTAGTGCCGCAACAACCTCCACAAAACCTCTCTGCTGATACTATCGAAGGCCTTTTCGAAATCTAAAAAGTTGATATACAAGGAGGACTGCCGCTCGATGCTCTGATCCACAATAATCCGCAGTGTTGCTATTTGATCCGTTCAGCCTTGACCAGCTCGGAAGCCCGCCTGTTCCTCTCTCAATTTTTCATCCAGCGCGATCTTGACGCGCTCCAGGATCACTCTGCAAAACACCTTACTTGCCATGTTCAGCAACATGATGCCCCGCCAGTTTTTACAGTAGCTCAGATCACCTTTCTTGGGCGGCTTGATTATCAGACCCTTCTTCCACTCCTCTGGTATCTTTTCCTCACTCCATATCCTGTTGCAGAGGTCCAAAAGAACCTCCTCTGACGTGTCCCCTCCCGCCTTAATTGTTCGTCGAAAGTTCGTCGAAATTTTCATAATAAAGAGGTCATTGTAATGAAAACAAAATATTTAATGATATTAATAAGAATAAGAATGAGAATAAGAATAAGAATAAGAACAAGAACAAGAATAATAACTACTTTATTTATACTGCAAAAAATAGATCAGCTGAATTTATTTGGGGAGTTTTTAATTCCCTGTCTTTGTTTAAACCAGATGTCATATTTCATCTGAAAAATGAGCCTTTTTTGCCCGACACATCTAAGGAGCAGGAAATCGTTGATTATATCTTTTTGTAAATTAGAATATCAATATAATGATATTAAAATATGTATTTTTATTTGACAGAAGTCATTAGCAGGGCATCCATAATTAACATATTTTGTAATACGTCTATGACAGCGCTTCGAATGTGTCTCATCTTACAGCAGTAAATTGCAGGTTCAAAGATGAGTTCAATAGTATCAGGGTATCAAAATAATAAAAAAAAACAAAAACAAAACAAAAAAAAAATCAGGGTTGCAGAGGAAATGTCAATTATCAACATTTGATTATTAAAAAAAGTTTTCACAGAACCATTTTGGATTATAGGCACTTAAAGCAAAAACTGAGGGTGTTTTAAATAGGTCGTATTATTACTATGGTAACCTATTACGCCACTAAGGTTACCACATATTGTTCAACAATGATTGGTCGTTGAAGTGATACCTATATTGCAGCATCTCTTGATAAAGAGTGGTAGTGTAGAAACTTCACAGTACGACTCCTAGAAAGGGCTTGAAACTGTTAACAGCCACCTTAAATTTCATCATAATTATCATAGACCCGTCATCACAAGACAAAATGCCTGTCAAAACATGATATCGGACATTTCATGTGAAAATTTAGCTTTGGTTAAAACTGAGGGTGTTTTTAACAGGTCGTATTATTGCTATGGTAACCTATTACTTTTAAACATTGAGCCTGACACATGAAAGAAGCAGGAAATCGTTGATATATTGGCTGTTTTTGCTGTTTTCATCACATGTAACCCTAAATTTCAATCGATTTCGGTTGGAAATGCATTTTGCAGATGAGTAAACCTTCATCCACCTACAAACCTTCATCATAAATGTTACTATTTCTTAATTTTTTCCCTATAAATGTTACGATTTCTTATTTTTTTTTCGTTTATAAAGTGGAATGCGATGAGTCAGGTTCCAACTGTCAACTAAGTTAAAATGGTTTTGTTAAATGAACAACTAAATTTCTTTCCTATAAATGTTACCATTTCTTAATTTTTTTCCTTTATAAATTGGAATACGATGAGTCAGGTTTCAACTGTCAACTGAGTCAAAATGGTTTTGTTAAATCAACAACTTTTCCTTCATTTCAAGCTAATCAAACAAATTCTGGAGTTCACAGGTGTCTGTAGGTGGCGATGTGGATTCTCTGAAAAAAAGGGACACTAAGAGAAGAAGACCAACATTGTCCTATACAAGAAGCCATACAAACTTGTTCAATGGAAAGTTTATTACTGTAATGATTCTATTTCACGCCCTCCTTCTATTAAGCGTCCTTTCTCAAATAAGCGCTCTTCTCGATCGCGAGTGCCGTTTCATAAGAAGCACCCATATTCCATTAAGCATCCCTTCGAATAAGTGCCGCAATGGCGGCGAAATCGACGTTCAAGACAATGACAGAATAAACTGATTACACGAATGCATCAGAAAGTTTGCGTTGTCATCTGAACGTTATATTAAACATTATGACTATCAAAGCCCATATTATTATCGCTTTTCATCATCATCATCATCATCATCATCATCATCATTATCATTCAGGTTACAAAGTTAGTTGGCAGCCAGGGAGGCTGATGGGGACCTACAATTAACTAATAAAATGTAATACAGCTGTATACGAAGACGGTTGAATACGACTCGTCAAAATTGTACTTTAAAATCGTCTGCAGGTCGATAATTCCAAGCTAACCTCCAAAAATAAACCAGAACTAGGAACGATTGACTTCACGTTCTTTGTCCGATAAATGAAAGGGAACGTGAGTGAATTTTTTCCTCGTTATCCAGATCACCTGCTTGCAGCAGTCAGTTCTGTAATTTGCACTAGTAAAATCGTTCTTTAATAAATATTAAATGATGGACTTGCAGTTAACTTCTTTTTCATGAGCAATAGTATTACATCCTGGGTGACGTAGTGGGTTTGTCTTTCAAAAAGTACCGTCTTAACGGTCATCTAACCCATAATGGGCGACAAAAGTAGTTGAGACATTTTTAGGAAATGACACTTTTCGACATTTAAGCACTTATTCCATTTTATATGCATCTAGCGTTAATTCCCTTATACCTACGGGCCCGCAATTCAATGTTGCGTAGGTGCGGTGGTCTGTGCAGTTTAAGAAATAGGAAAATCAACATTGTTTGGGGGGGAGGGGAAATGTTTCCAAGACGCTGGAAAATCAACTTTTACTGCCAAGTGTCTCAACACTTTTGACTCCCATTGCAGCTTCTCAACCGCCAACAAATCACTGGAGCTTTCCTTAGCAAAAATAACATTATTTTTTACGTTGTTTTTGGAACCATTTGTCTCCAATCCCGAGTCGATTGCTGCACCTTCTTCAGCTTTGACTTGGGATTAAAAGATACGTTACCATCACCAACCTCTTAGAAACATGCACGGCAAACTTTAACAGCATCTGTGGTTATGCCTTTTTCAAGCCAGTTTCGAAGGAAAATATTTCCCAGTCGAAACAGGCAACATACTCAGATTCGAATGTGACGCCTTTACTCAGCTGTGACTTGGAAGGACATTTCGCAGTATGTCCAAGACAGCCTGTCGAATGTGTCTCATCTTCCAGCAGTAAATAACAGGGTTTAACGTTGAATTGAGGAATATAAAGGTCATTGAGAAATGGTAAAAAACTTTTACACCGGTACTTAAGTCGGAGATTACAACGACAACAAAACAACAGAACTCCGGAAGATAACAAAGCAGAAACACTAGATATACGTAAAATACACCGACTGCAGATTTCCTCAGCCTAGCAGCGTTCGCTATTTGGCCATTCTGTGCCACTTGTTGTACTTGCAGGGCTTGAATTTGATTTCTGTGGCGTCGTACAGCAAAATAGATCTTGAAATAAAGCATCGCTGAGAATAAGAAGTAAACTACCCCCAAAATGGCAGACACTATGTAAGTAGTCTTCGGGGAGATACTCAGGTAAATTAACGAAGACAGTGCACTGTACACCCATATTGAGATTGCCACAGCAACAACTCGCTTGTGAGTCACAAGTTCCTGGTATCTGAGATGAAGATGCAGAGCCAAGAATCTGTCACCGCTTAAAGCCATGACGCCCGAAAAGGAAGCTGTGGCAAATAATAGCCCAATCACGAGGAACGTGGTGTATGTAGCCTCAGTTGAATCGTCTTGCTGTAACCAATTGACCAGTAGCCCAAGTTAGAAAGGTTGGACAAGTAAACCAACACCAAGATCAGAGACAGCAACACTCAGAAACAATGTTTTTAGAGGCTTTGGTAACGATGAAGTTTTTCTTAGCGCCTGGATTGTGACGCTGTTGAAGATGATGGCGGTAATAGTTAGGAAAGCGTTCAAGACACCGTTAACAATGTACGACCAATATAAAATTTCATCTTCCTCACTCTTGGGCTGGTATACCATTAATTCCTCAAAATATGGATTTTTCATCGCCTTGAATGTTGTGAATCCTGACAGTGGTTTACCCATGCTAGATATTTCTCGTGAACACTTGGATTACCCGACGTACGCTTAAAATAACTAATTGTGTTCTCGAACACTCCTATGACTTGACCATAACTCTATTGAAAAAGCATAGACTGAAAGTGTTTCAATGTTTCAAAAGGCATTTACTTAATACGTCATTGAAGTTCGCCGAAATTTTCAGAAAAAGCGGTCATTGTAATTAAGGCAAATTTTTTTGGTAAGTTTCAATTTCCCTGTCTTTTTTTAAACCAGATATCCGCTTACGTTTCATCTTATGACCCGTCCACACGTATCCGGATATTTTTAAATCCGCAACTTTTTCTTTCCGGATGCGGCTTCCGTCCACACGCACCCGGCGAATTCGGCGGCGAATCCGGATATTTTTGCTACGTGTGGACGGGGAAATTTTTGAATCCGGAAAGAAAAAGTTGCGGATTCAAAAATATCCGGACGCCTGTGGACGGGGCCTAAAGGTCTTTTTTTTTAAGAAGCAGTAAATTAGAATACGAATATTATGATATTAAAATAAATGCCCTAAACTGCCGCTTATTATAAGCCCTGGGCTTATACAACTTTGTAAGAGGTTTTGAATGGGCTTCTAAATGGAGGGGCTTACATCCGAGGAAGCTTTTAATTATGAGCGGAGCAAAAAAAGGAAAACACGTTTTAAATTGAGCCACAGCAGAGGTGATCGTAATACGATTTTCATATATTGGTTTTTAATAAGCCCTTAAAACATTAAAATAAGTCAAATTCATTTCATTTTAAATAAGAGGGGGTGACTTATATCCTGGGGGGAGGGGGGGCTTATAATCTTTTAACGTGGTATTTTGTTTAACGCTAGATGGGCCTATAACCAGAGGGTCTTATAAGCGGGAGGGCTTATAAACGGCAGTTTAGGGTTGTATATCGGTGCTTGATTCAGAGAATGCTACGACATCAAAACAACAAAACTTCCGTGAACAACGAAGCGAGAAAGAACAAGTATATGTAAGGCAACAGATTTTCTTAACCTCTCACTTTTTGTTATATATATAAAAAATACATTTTACAAGAAAATAGAGACTGAAACCTGCGAAATTTTAAAAAGTTGTATATGTAATAGGACTACATGCTGTCCAATTTGGAAGTAGTTGGATGAAAAAAATTCTGAGGACAACCAAAATTGGACGAGGCCGTAGGCCGAGTCCAATTTGGCAGTCCGAGGAATTTTTTGAATCCAATTATTTCAAATTGGACAAGCATGTAGTCCTATTACCTATTAATTATATAGGATCCAAAAACAGATGAACAAGGCAAATATTTTATCCTCTAAAGTACAGTATTTCTCACTTCGCTTTGCTCAGCGCGTCACAGGTCAAACACTTTAACACAGGTTTTTTGCTTCTTTGAGTGTTCTTGTTCTGATTATTCTCCCTCATCTCGAGTAAATCAGTAGCATCTATCTCTCGAAACCTAGCCGAAGACTCCATTTGAAAGTGTAGACGTCAAAGAGGTGGAGAGAAAAGTCGGGAATTCCGCCATTAACATAAGAAAACTTAGCGAGCTACAATCGCTCGGTGACGTTTGATGGCGGTGATAATAGCTGCAACCTGATTGGCCAATACTCAGTTATTTTATTTATCTTGACATTTCCTTGGTTGATGGAAAGTATCCAGATTTTTCTCAAATTGGACAGTTTGTTCAAAGCTAAACTAAACGTTCGAGCAAAAACTATCCAATTTATTTCAAATTTGGACAGTTTGCAAAAATTAATAAAAATAGGTCTTTTGGCAATATTGGATTTCGATGGAGCTATATAATTAGAAGCCGGAATAAGCACGAGGCTAAGAATCTGAAACCGAATAAAATTTTGTGCGTTGAAAATTTGTAAAGACAATATAAAATAATTGTATAAAATTGTTCCTTTCTCTAAGAAACAAAACTATGCAAAAAAAAAAAGAAAAAAAAAAAAGAAAAGAAAAAAAAACAACAACAACAACAAAAGCAGCACTGGTCGCCTTATGTTCGATGCTAATAATATTTTTTCAAGGCGTAATGTGTATCATTTCAGGATATATCGCGTACAGTCGGCGTACAGTCTGGCACTAAGATTACTTCAAGACCCTTCAACGCCATTAAAGTCATTGTAGGGCAAATAATCTGGCGTTTTGTCGGCATAATCCAACTTTTATCCCGTTAACTCTTTGTTCGGGGAATAAACAATAATGTAAGAATATTCACGAGAATATTCAATCTGGACCGGAAAAAATTATAACCTTACAATAAAGGAAGTGTATTTGGCCAATTTGCGGCACGTCTTGTACTTGGGGGGAATGAATTTAATTTCTGTGTCTTTAATTTTAAAGAAAAAAACTCCTGAAGCTGCAAGACAAACTACCCCAATAATGATCAAAGCCAGGTATTAAATAATCTTTGTCGGAACAAACTGGGGAAACAACGAAATAAGCGCACTGTATGCACATACTGAGATCAACAAAGTAGCAACTCGCTTGTGAGTCACAGCTTCCTGGTGTCTGAGGTGACAATGAATGACCAAGAATCTGTCAGTCTACACTCAGAGCTAATATATATAGATTTAGCCAAGCATAGAAAATGTTAGCAGTCGACGAAGCTGCTGTCCCTGCTATCACGAAGAAAACTTCAAAAGGGTCTTCCAGTATTTACAAATACAGTTTTGTCATTTATATCGGCGAAGACTGACAGAAACCTATTTGTTTACAATAGGCATCTTACAACAACTTCGGCAAAGCAACTCAAGTTTTATTGTTTAGAGATTCGTGAAATTAAAACAATGAAATTTATAAAATGTCTCACAGCATGGTTTGAAATTAGGAATACTTTATTCTCGTATTACTCTCGCCAAAGCAACTTTTCAGATTCTATAGAAAACGCGACGAAAGTTTCTACACGTAGAAACTTCCATAGTCGTTTACCGCAATTAACCAATTCATGTCAGGGTTAATCTTCAGGGCAGAAACTTCCGGCAAAACTTGTGAAGACTGTACTGAATTAATAGATAACTGATAGATCAACGACTCAACCACTTTTTCAGCGCTTTTTACCGTTCTGTAATTTCCTTAAAAACATGAAACACGTTTGATTTTTCTTGTTGATCACCTGATGAATCACGTGACTCCCCTCCCCCTCACCCAGAGTCTGTACGGACAAACGCTTGCTAGCTCACTAGCCGCTCGTATACGGTGACGTCATAAGCAAATTTGATGGTTTACCAAAATCCTTACCCATTGTGCTCCACTAGGCGGCCGTCGATAAAACCAGGAACATGGAACATTCCGGAACATCCCGGAACATTCCGGAACATCGAATAATTATCATAATTATGCGAAAAATATGTAAAATGAAATTTAAAAAAATTAAATCAAACAAAAATAAACTGGTATCAGCTCGGAACATAGAAACAAAACAAAAACATAAAAAAGGAAAAAAGGAAGAAAAATGAAATTCACTGCAATGAGTGAAGGCTAGCAACCAAGAAGAATAATCCATTCCTTCCAGTCGTTCGCCGTCAGCTTAATCACGTGACTGTCCTTTATTCCCAGATTTCGTTCTTCAAAGAAAACTAAGGTGGTGGCGTTCGAACTCCTTAATCAGACCTAAAAGTATGGGGGCACGAGTGTGATTTCCTCATTCAATTCATTACCTCAATAAAAAGATATGCTTAAACAAGATTTCTCGTGAAGAAGTAGTTTCTCTATGAGATAGAAATACAAACTCTTCGGCATCGAGTTTCTTGTCTAAACTAGTTCGGACTGCTCGACCTCTGATGACAGTGTAAACAAATACAAACACAAAATGTAAAAACATTTGGCGACGCGCGCGCTGTCTTGCGGGGTCGCTGGTCAAAACCTTATTGTCTCTAGAAATATTTGTTACAAGTGTTGGCGATCTGAAATCGAATTCTAAGTGTCGCCAACAGTTCAAATGCATCTCCTGGAAAATGTTTGTCCAGTACAAGTTAATACTTTATTAATTCAAAATACTTTTACCGCAGGCTATAATCCATTCATCGCTAGTTCAACTTCACGTGCAGATCGTTATCTGACATTCGATCAAACTTAGTTTTCTATCGAGCCATTCGAACACCACCAAAGTAAACCAGACGTGCGAAAACCGCGCGTGAACGCGCTGCTCTCTAAATCTTTGATTACCACTGGTTTATTAATAATAACTTGCTTGTTACTCGGGATTCCAGAAACGCCGAGTCTGCATTTAGTGGGTCATAGTGCCAGGCGTTCCTAGCGGAGCGGCGCGAAAACCGGGGATGATAAATAGCAACATGAAGATGGAATGGGGACAAAAGTATGAATACTGACTTAACAAGCAACTGTATGATGCTCAGACAAACACCTCAGATGTTGAAGAAATCGGGGATCAAAAAGGAGACGCAATGAATTACCTGGCATTCATCGTCAGAATCGTCCATGTTTGTGTTGAAAAACAGAGTGTTGAAAAGCGACGTAACGAAATTGGCGGGAAGAGGAGGAGCCTGCACTCATTGTGGTCAGTTGAATGAATACCGAACGCTCCCTACCCCTCTGCTACCGACTCCCTTATCCCCAATAATATCTTTTCATATTTCAAGCTGATACCAGTTTATTTTTCTTTGATTTAATTTTTTAAAATTTTATTTTGCATATTTTTCGCATAATTATGATAATTATTCGATGTTCCGGGATGTTCCGGAATGTTCCGGAATGTTCCATGTTCCTGGTTTTATCGACGGCCCCACAAGGCTGCTTTGTGCGTTGGAGCTCCGCTATTTCACCAAAAAAAAAAAAAAAGCACACGCTGCAGAATACAGGCCCATGATCAAATAAAACGTGGTGCACGTAGCATCAGGAGAATTATCTCGCTTAGCCACTTCAGTAGCCCAAAGTAGAAAGGTTCGACCAGTAAAGCAACACCAAGATCAGAGAAAGCTAACAAGTTTATGCAGGCTTGGGAAAGGATGACGTCGTTCTTAGTGCCTGGGTTGAGATGCCGCTCAAGATGATTGTAGTATTGGCTGCGCATTGTGAGTCCACAACATTTTGACCACTGTGATGACGCATATTGTTGTCGATAAGAGTAGAGACAACGCTAAGCCACATTCGATTTGTTAATTCGAACTTGCAATAAAGGATCACGCACGATCCTTACTTCACACTGACGCCGTGCAGTTACCGTTTATTACAATTTTCATAAACTCGTTAATACTAGACAAGATATTTTATTTTGGGAGTTTCAAATTCCTCGTGCCTAGATTTGTTTACACCAGGTGACTCACACTTCATTTGAAAATTAACTTGGTTTAACAAATTTTGCCTCACACATCTTGATTTGAAAATTGTGTTAAATGCATTTTTGCACAAGAAAATCACCTGCCAGCCATTGGCATGAATGTTGATGGACTTTTAACATTATTCTTTTGTAAATTAAAATACAACGAGTTAGAAAGGGCTTTTTTTAATCAAATCCTTGAGTTCACAGAAGTTTCTGGGCTCCGGCAGTTTCGCAAGCGCTATAAATTTCTAAGACAGCAAAACCAACATTCTCCTATCACAGCGATGCAACATGTTTAATGCAATGTTTATCATGCGACTCTCAAACAATGTTAATAATGTGGTTCTTTTAGAACATTACTAGAGAGCTAATTCATGATACATCTACATTTGTCAATAAAGTTGACAGATCCTTGTGATAATACATTGTTCGTGGCTAGTCTTACGCAGTGCTTTTGTTTCGTCCGGCCAAGGGACCCTTCAGAGACCCCTCTGCTTGCTCGCTGGGCATCGCGCCCAAAGGTCTCTGAAGTGTCCCTTGGCCGGGACGAAACGAAAGTGTTGCGTACGACTAGCCACGAACAACGCATTATCACAAGTAACTGCCAACTTCATTGTCAATTTTCACTCGTGAATCTGTGCGGTCAGGAATCATTATGCGATATAAGGCGAGATTGCTGTCTTCATTTTGTTAGCGAACGGGACTTTGGATGCGATGCCCAACGAGTTTGCCGAGCAAAAAGGTCTCTAAATAGCACCTTGGCGGGGACAAAACGAAAGCGCTACTTAAGACTAGCCACGAACAATATATTACCACCTCTATTCATTTAAGAACAAATCTTATTCTAGCCTGCGTAGGTGGCGGAATTTCGCGTCCGAGTGCTTCCGTTTTTGGCGGCGCGGAAGGCGCGAAGCGCAAAATTTCCCGCGGGCAAAGCCTACGAGAAATAAAGTCGCGGAGTCCGCAAGCAAAAATCTCTCGCTTGCGAGTCCCACCCGTTACGCAGGCTAATGTTATTAGAAAGTAGCGCGTCTGAGCAAATAACTATTGTCAATATAAATTTAGGATTAAGAAATATATTACCATCCTCAACCTCTTGGAAGCATGCACGGCAAAGTTTAACAACATCTGCGTTCATGATCATGCTTTTAAAGCCAGTTTCGAAGAAAAATATTGCCCAGTGAAAACGGGCAACAGACTCAAACTCAAATATGACTTCTTTACTCAGCTGTGGCTTGGAAGGACATTTCGCAGCATGTCCATGACAGCGCGTCGAACGTGTCTCATCTTCCAGCAGTAAATAACAGGGTTTAACGACGAATTCAGAAATAACAAGGTGATTGAAAACATCGAAAAAACTTTCACACCGGCACTTAAGTTGCAGATTGCAACGACAGCAAAACTACAGATCTGCGGAACATAACAAAGCAGAAACACAAGATACACATAAAATGTACCAACTGCAGATTTTCTCAGCCTAGCAGTATTTTCTATTTGGCCATTTTGAGCTACTTGTTGCACTTGCAGAGCTTGAATTTGATTTCTATGGCGCCGTACAGCAAAATAAATCTGGAAATACAGCATCGCTGAGATTATGAGGCAAACTACTCCAAAAATGGCAAACACTATGTAAGAAATATTCTTGGGGACCCACAAGTAAAGTAACGAAAGAAATGCATTGACCACCCATATTGTGATTACCACAGCAACAACTCGCTTGTGAGTCACAAGTTCCTGGTATCTGAGATGCAGGTGCACAGCCAAGAATCTGTCACCGCTTAGCGCCATGACTCCCAAAAATGAAGCGGCAGAAAATAGATACAAGGTGAAGCGGAACGCGGTGTAAAAAGCACCAGTCGAGTTGTCTCGTTGCAACCACTTGACGAGTGTCTCAATGTAAAAAGGCCCGCCAAGTAAACCAACACCGAAATCAGAGACAGCAAGACTCAGAAGCAATGTTTTAAGGGGTAGTGGCAGTGAGGAAGTTCTTCGTAGCGCTTGGATTGTGATGCCGTTAGAGAGAATGGCGGTAATGGTTAGGAAAGCGTTGAACACACAATTTGCGATGTACCACGATTTTAAGTTTTCATATTCCGTACTGCTGGGCTGGTAAAGCAGCACCTCGCGAAAGCCACAAGTACTATTTTCCATGAACTCGTACATTTTCAATGCTTGCAGTGCTTTTGTAGAGTTAAATGAATCCTCGCTTCTAAATTATCTGACGCATGTTGAAAATAAGAAATTTGAAAACATGTTCCGATACACTTCTACAACTTGATCATAGTTCATCGAAGAAGAATTCGCTGGAAAATGTTTAGAAATCCTCGTTCCTAGAAATGGCTTACTCAAAATCCGTTTCAAACTGTCGATGAAGGAACATAAGGTCTCTACTTAGCACATCACTCAGTTAAAATTAATCACAATTTCCATAAAGTCGTCTTTACAAAGCAAGATATTTCAAGTTTCAAATTTCGTGTCTCCACTAACAAATGATGTGTCACATTTTACCTGTAAGTTAAAGCTTGGTTTAATAAATGTTTCCTGACAAATCTAGCAATTAGTATATCGTTGATATGTTGCCTAGTTTCGGCTCTTTACGTCTTGGGTTAGTGTAACTTCAATCGATATCTGTGTACAAATTAATGCACTGTTGTTTTGCTAATGAGTGATCACCTGCCAACCTTTGTCCCAAATGTTAACAGACGCGTCATTTTATTCTCATCAGAACAAATGAGAGTACGGCGAGTTAGGTTCCAATATCAACTGAGTCCAAATGGGTTTAATAAACAAATTCTAGAGTTTCACAGGTATTTGTAGGCGGAGATGTGGGCTCAGTACGCAGGCGCTGTAAATTTATGAGGCAAGAACACTGAATCAATGAGATCAACATTGTCCTATATATGCCATAAAAACGTGTTGAATGAGATGGTTTTTTATGTGGCCCTTTTACAGCGCAACTGGTGGGTTAATTCATGATACATCTTCATTTATTAGAAATTGGAAATCCGCGAATATGATTGGTTCTGCAATCGTTTGCTATTCAACAATTAGATTATGCGCTCGAGATTTCACGCCATAGTTGACGAGGGCAGAGCCCAAGTCAACTTTCAAGCGTAGAAATCGAGAGCGAATAATCTTATTGTTTTAGTATAAATCTAGTAGTTTTTCACAAATTTATCTAAATCCTCTTCACAGACACTTAGGAAACGTAAAGAAACGGCTGCCAGTTTGTAAGCACAGATTGCTGGCTACTCACTATGTAGAACAGAATAGAGAGGTAGTAGCATAGCCAATCGGAGAACGACATAATTGCTGACAGACAACGATTACCCGCGCGCCGCTCTTCAAATTGAATATTGTTCCTAATTTTAAAAATACACAAATTGCCTGGTCACCTAGGCCTCGTTGGCTATTCGCTCATAGACTCATAGAAGACTCGGGTTCGTAGTTTAAATATGTTAAATAACAACATGGCAAAAGTCATTTGGAACGTTTTTATTCCCTTCAGACTTGTGGAAAACAGGTTCTATTTGCCACACTGAATTTTCGAAGAATTTTGAACTAAAAATCATATAAAAGCGAAAGAAAATCCATTGTTTCCTTGCTATTTCACATGGAAAAGTACAGATTTGTAGATTGCCTCTGCACCGACAAGCAGTGCGAAAAATTCCAGTGAATACCCAGACCACCATTCGGTCTTCTTACGCCGGCCTGACGCTTACACGGTGGCTTGAAGATATGGATTTAAAAACGATATTTTACCACTGGAAAATAAATTAAAATTCATATTTTCGCACCGCCAGGTAATATTCTCGGTATTACAAACCGTATTGCAGCAGGCGACCCGGCTTCACATTACAGACGCACTTGGTAAAAGAGAAAAGGATACAATAAATGTGGTCATTGAAAACAACAATAACAAAAATAATAACAATGAAACGAAAATAAAAATAATAAAAACAACAATGACTAACGCAAACAGCCAGGCGCGGCGCGATTTGCCGTTAATAAGTAACCTCCTCATATCATTTGAATATATGTGAGTCTTATGTGTAGCATCTTCCAACAGTAAACAACAGGATTCAAAGATGAATTCGGTAATTAACATCAGAGTCATTGACAAAATGACAAAAACTTTAACACCATTACTAAATTCAGAGATTGCCATGACGGCAAAATTACAAAAGTTCGGCAAATATCTTTTTTAAAAAAACTAAGCATATGTAAAACGTTCTAGCTGCAGATTTTCGAAGCCTGGCAGTATTTGATATTTTGCCATGTGCTTGCAGGGCATGAATTTGATTTCTGTGACGCCGTACGGTTAAATAGGATGAAGCGAGAGAGTTAATCATCTTTATAAGATTTATTCCCACTGCAATCCCTCTCAGTTTGTTTTTCGATCTTCCTCAGGTTTGAACATCCCTGAAGGATATAGAAATAACCAATCATGTGACACGAATTTTACTCACGTGGACGGTCCAAGCGGCGTTACTGGCACGTGTTTTCATCCTCCACAAAAACATCCACACAACGCGCGTGGTAACTTTCGCGAAAGAACTGGGTACAATGTCTAAAAATAAGTTGAGTATGTGGGTTAACTCTTTTTCTCTTCATCCTCTTTTGCCTGACGCAAAACAAACAAACAAACAAAAAATAGATAGATATATACAAAACAAGGACAGTTGATATAGTCAAGTTCAGTCTATTTAATTCACAGTGAACACTTTTAGCTAATGTCAAACTTTACTGTCAAATTTAGCGATATCACGGCTTCGACCTATTAGGTTTATTACACGGGGACCCGTTCTGTATGTCTCCTTACATTCTTTTCGAGCACGAGGGACCTGCTATTTGTACTTCCTATCCAGTCCATTTTTTGCACCTGTTAAACGGCAGGTTCAGTTTTGGAACCTTCCCAGTCTCAAACTGGTTAGGCCGACGCCTTTTAGGACCGGCTGCGAAATGTTGGTTGTTTTCAAACGGTAAGGTCTCAAATACATCTGTTTCAGCATCTTCAGTGCATGATTAACAGCTGATTGACTCACAGTTATTCACAACTGGATCGGTATCGGACCGTTTAAACAAACATTCTGGTCCTTTCCGGTTTGGACACGCCGAGAACCAGTCCCGTGTGAACAAGAGTATTAACTAGACTGAACTAAGACATGCTAACTGAGAACCGCAAAATGACTCGTGAATTTTGTTTTTCTACGACATTTGGGGCGTTTTCCATTCGAAGAAAAATCCCAGTTTGAATTCCCAGAAATTCCAAGTGGCGAATGGAACAGCATTTTCCGGAATTTAAAGGAAAAGACGACAAAAGTACACAATTTTCGGTTTTTTTACCGTGAATTTCCGTTCCATTTGACTTTCTACCCGAAATTTCCGGAACTTTCGGTGGAATTGTCCACTTTTCGGAAATTCAACAATTTCCGGTTTTTGTGGAAACTCTCCGAGGAAATTTCCCACCATTTGTCTCCATTTCTACATTTTCGACATTTTTAGTTGAATGGAAAGCGCCCTAGGTTCTCAGTTCTAGGAAGTCAACACGCAAAAAGGCACCGGTGTACAATGGTTTTATGTCCTCTCTATCTCGGTCAACAATTCCTTTCAAAAAATGCTGCACACGCTTCTTAACGTGCTACGGTTCTACGTTTAGGTTTTACGAGAGCACGAGATGATTACTGAACTCTACCTGCCTAGTGTTCAGGCGTTCCCTTCCAGTCAAACCGATTTGACGCGTACTGACCTTGCGCTCGCCTGCGAAAGGAAGAGAACACCTAGGGGCAACTAAAGACCTTAATTTCTACGAATGAATTAAATAACGTACGTTAAGAAATGTTTCTATCGTTTGTCTCTTTAACTATTTGTCCCTTTAACAATAAATAGTAGTTTCACGAATATCAAAATAAATCTATCAAAAACAAGTCTTTAAAATCTACAATTTATTCCAAATATTTTGTATCTTTTCCTGTTTACTGGCTAAAAACTCAAAACAAGCAATTACGTGCATTTCTATTTGGTTCACTTTGGCAGACTTCATACAGCTGAAGAACCTGAGCCCGCACATTTTAAAGACAGTCACTGCATGTTCAATCAGATTGCACATGGTATTTTTTCGGCTAATCAGGCTCAAGACCATAACCGATAGTGACTTGGATTACGGGAATTTTCGCTTTCAGTTCTGATTGGTTTAGTCAAGAGAGGATGAAGAGTAAAAGAGTTAATCCCCTACAGACCTTATACCCATGATTATCCCTCTAAGGTTTTTTTTAGGTATGACACCCAGTTCTTCCACCGATAATGCTATTACACACGTTGCCTGGATGTTTTTGTACAGGATGACAATATGTGTAAAGCCGCTTGGGCCGTCCACGGGGTCAAAGCCTTCGTCACTGGATTAGATATTTCTAAACCCTCCGGAGGGATAACTTGAGAGATGTTTTCCAAAGGGATTAACCCTCTGACCCTGTTATATCTCTTAGTTTAGTATGCTATTTTTACCGCAACATTTACGGTTTCTATTCTGATGGAAACACTCTGGTCGGCTTACGCAATGAGGACAGGCGACAACAAAGACAACGCCCAGTAAATTCGCAATTATCTAGGTAGTGTCTATGCGCTCAAGAGCTAGCTCGAGCTGAATATGGAAAGATAGCACTTACTTTATCAATTATGCCGTAATAGAGCATTTCTGAGTTGCCTTTTCTTCCTGTCTGAAAACATTCCTCGTGCAAAACTTTTCATATGTACATGATTTTTTTTTTCTTCACGAAAATGAACACACAGGTGAAACAAATTTTCACATGAATGGTTTCGCATCAAAACTTGTTTTCACACAGATCCAAAAGCAAAGGCAATTCAGAAATGACCTGTTAGCCATCGTGGTTCAAGTTAGCTGAAGACGGCTAAATTAAAAACGATTCAAGAGAACGAAAATGTGTAACGCACGTGCAAAATAACTACACGCTTCGTTAAAGCGTTTGTTTCGTGACGTTCTCTCTTTTGTTGCCGTCGCCAGTTTTCCGGCCGAGCGACACAGGACAACATCTTTAGACGTAAATAGTCTTAACTCCAACAGAAATTCACTTTGTAGAACTGGATCAAACCGCGTCATTCATATCCTTTATGTTTGACACAATGTCAATCTTCCTTACCGTCGCGGCCACCACACGATGGAGAGACATAGCGGAACCCATTGAAGTGCCAGGTCGGCCGGGTCCCATTGCGGACTCGGTTCTTCCTCTCATGTTCACGTGCGACTCACGTGGCGACAAAAGTTTGTCGCGATTGGCTTGGCCATGCGTCGCGACCTCACTGCTATTACCTCGAAGAGTTAAAAACTTTTTCACCAGGGTCTTCCAATCAATAACCTCCTCGATTCGAGCATTTCTCTGAGTGCTATTTCGATGACGAAGACCTCCGTTGGGAAGCCACGTGTTGGACGTTTCATATAACGGGTTCATCGAGGTGCTTTCCGGAAGCTGTTCATCTGTGCGTAGAATATCAATAATGTCCGCCCGGCAGCATTTGAGTTTCGTCTTGTACAGCAAGCGCAAGTAAGAGAATAGTTTGGTGACAAGATTAAGGGGGGAGGGGGTGGTGGTCGAACGCTTCATGTTTCGGATCAACTTGGCGCGGCCGAATTTCCACTCAATGTCTGACTGCATCTGAATTCGCTGGTAAGTGTCGCTCATCATAGCGATGAGCAGATTAATAAGAACGATGATTGTTATCACATTATAGATCCCGAACGTAGCTTTGGCTAGCATAAACGTGGAGTTGTCTTTGGCGCCATCTTTTAGCTTGTCGACCTCTGTTAATCCGAATAAACTAAAAAATAACAGTTCGAAGCAACGAAAGAAGTCCACAGCCGTGCTTTGCAACCCATTCCCGCCTTCACTAGGTTGATAGGTCGACATAGGTCGGTAGACTGCTGCCAGGTGAGCGGTGAAGCCAACCATGAAGATTGATAGAATTACGAGGAATCGCACCAGGTCGTACATGAGGTCCCGGATGATCACCCCCCATGGACCGAACAAATGATGAAAAGAGAGAAAATCCAACAACTGCGCAAAGCAAAGCATCATGGATATCGCGAAAAACTGGTTCCGAGAGTATATCACGTCGATTCTGTGCTGGTCTTGGAAACCAAACGCCGCTAAATGTAGCAAAATGCCGATCAGGCTTAAAAATAACACAATGATCGGGATCCAACCCAGTCCCGCGCGGTCGTGGGGGTCCGTGAGCTGCGATAATAATAGTCCTGATAACCAGATTAATAAAAGCCACTCGTACCACCTGGGAAGTAACGTTGCACCAGTCAAATCCTCCCACGGTACCACGACAGTGAAGCTAAACAATACAATAAGGTAGAAATGAGAGATCAGATGGCAGATGAATTTAATAATCGGTATCTTATGATACCTAACGTTCCACGGTAGACAAAGGAAAGCCCATAGCGGCGGACATATCAGGCACAGCGTAAACAACAGAAAGTACTTCCAGTCATCCCACTGAAAGTCTCCGCGCCAAACATCCCCGAGATAAACCTGAACCAAAGGGTGTGATACGCAGGTTTTCTGCTCGCACTCGATCAGGTAATCCAGAAATGGTACGTCCCGGTCGTCAACGGCCGTCAGCAGTTTCTCTGCGCTATCTGCGCATGCAAGGGAAAGCAGCTCGGACGCAATGTTCTCACAAACGTTTCCCGCCGCCAGCAGGTCGCGGCCGCGCTCTTTTTCCCGCGTCGACTCGTTCCGGTAGTGTTTCGAGAGCTTGGCCGCGGCGTAGATTGGTGCGGGGCATTGGAGAATGAAGTCGATGACAGACTCGTTTTCATCCAAGTTTGAGCAAACCATCAAATCAAACAAGAACTACAAGAAAATACAATGATATTAAAGTCAATACCTATCATACTACTGCAAGTTCTGCCAACGCAATCCTACGCATATGGGTTATTGACCAAGAGTGAGGTCAAGATGGCTAGATATTGGCCAAGTTCTCATTTTTTTTTTGCGTGTTTATGAACTGGAAAGGAGTTGAGGTCCATAAACTGGCAAAAAAAAAAAAAAAAAACTAGAACGAGGCCAATTAATATCCAGCCACCTTGACCGAACAAACTTGGTTAACGAAGGATTTATTATAAGGGGAAAAAAAACACCATTTTCTTGCGGGACACAGCAGGTAATCCCGAGCAAGCAGGATAGCGCCATCTTGCCCGCTCGTGTAGCCAATCACAGCTCAGGATTCGGTTCCTTTTGCGTGCTCACGGAGCTAGCCACAATAAAAAACGATACTAAGGTCGAACAGAATGACGCGAGACGGTCAAACGAAACACGGCGCAGAAAGGTAGAAGACAAAGACAGGAGTCCCCGGGGATCGAGTCTTACCGGGCCAGTACCAAACAGCCCTGTCAATACTAAGGTATCACCCTCAATTATTGCCCCTGGGTGTCCAAGCTATAGGTCATGAGTTAGGTTGGGCCAGTCAGGTTTATGAGTCATCTGGGGAGAACGCAAAACTACAGTAATATGTCAAGATCTTCAAGATGGCGCCTTGGCGATCACACCAGAGAAAATAAGAAACTGTTTATATTAAACAACAAGAACGTTTAACAATGCAATATTACCTTCCGGTCAGCTAACAACAGCTCGGTGTTGAGTTCCTGTTGCAGTAAATACCTTACTACTGTTAGGTGACCGTGCATGGCAGCATAACAAATGGGAAACTTGCCATCCTAAAGAGAACAAACAGGTGGACAGTTAGAGTTAGTCAGCTTGCCATTCTTCCCAAAAACGGCCTATCCTTTTGGTCAGCATCAATAATATCGATTTTTTTTTCTGACCAGTCTCGATATTTCCTCAGTTCTGGTAAACAGTGATAAGAGAACAGGAAAGAAGTGGAACTGAGTCTGCGCCAGCAGACAGCACCGTGGAGCCTGGGGACATGTACAAGAGTGTCAGGCCCTTCACAGCACTTTCTCAAAATCATTAATAATTCGTCAAGTTTAAACAAAGAAAATCATGATCGGGACGGTGTTTGGATAACTGATCTTAATAAGCATAGGTTTTTACGATTTTATTTCTTTCATTTTTGGTTGGCTTCAGTTTCGATTGAGAAGATATGTCAAACACGAAAGACCGTGTTTGACCACATTTCTAAATACCTCAAAGTTCGTCAAAAATACTCCACTACGCGTCTTATTTTCAATTCAACTCTCCTCTAAGTGTTTAGAAATGTGTCCAAACACGGTCTTTCGTGTTTGATATATTGCGTCAACGCAAAACTCCAGTGCCACTTATGCTGCCTCAACGTTTAAGAGTTTAAAGCGATATGTGTCAGACCTTTGTGAGAAGACGTGGTAAATCACATTATGAGCTGACATAAGATTGATCACAGTTGTTTATCCCTCTTAGCATATGCGGCATACGAAACAACTGTGGTCAATTCAGCGACTCCGTAGAATCACGACACTCAATAACAGGCTCAAGGATAAATTGAACTGTATTTCATTCACAAAATCAGAAGGTTTACATGCTAAGCCACTCTGATCTGCAACGCACAAGCTATATGAAAATGAGAAAAGTTTTTCTTCATCCATATACGCCCATGTTAACATTCTCCTTTGCGAAATATCAAGGATCTGACTTAAAGTTTAGCTCTGTCTTGTAAAGAAAGCAACAACACGTTTGATCACGTAGTGTGCATATTTATCTACAAAAGCAGCCACAGTCCTTTCAAAAAGCTCCAGAAATTTGATAGCTACCTCTAACTTCTCGAATTATTCACTGAAGCTTTCCTTAGACTAGGATAGGCATGTTGCAGTATGTCCAAAACAGCGCGTCGAATGCGTCTCATCTTCCAGCAGTAAATAACAGGGTTTAAAGTTGAATTAAGAAATAACAAGGTCGTTGAAGTTATTGCAAAAACTTTTACACCGGTAGTGATGCTGGAGATTACAAAGACAGCAAAATTACAGAACTGCGGAACATAACAAAGCCAAAACACCAGATAGACGTAAAATACACCGACCGCAGATTTTCTGAGCCTAGCAGCGTTCGCTGTTTGGCCATTCTGTGCTACTTGTTGTACTTGCAGGGCTTGAATTTGATTTCTGTGGCGCCGTACAGCTTTATAAATCTTAAAATAAAGCGCAGCTGTGATTAGTAGGCAAACTACCCCAATAACGCTAATCACCACGTTAGAAATATTTGCGTAGACGAAAACCAGTGAAACAAATGCACTGAACACCCATATTGAGATTACCACAGCAACAGCCCACTTGTGAGTCATAAGTTCCTGGTATCTCAGATGGAGGTGCACAGCAAGGAATCTGTCAGTGCTTAAAACCATAACTCCCAAAAACGAAGCTGCAGTAAATAAGCACGAGATAACGAGAAACGAGGTGCATGTAGCATCAGTTGAATTGTCTCGCTGTAACCACTTGACGAGTAGCCCAAAGTAGAAAGGTTCGACAAGTAAACCAACGCCAAGATCAGAGACAGCAAGATTTAGAAGCAATGTTTTAAGAGGTTGTGGCAACGATGAAGTTTTTCTTAGCGCCTGGATTGTGACGCTGTTGAAGATGATGGCGCTAATAATTAGAAAAGCGTTGAAGACACAGTTAACAATGTACCACAAATATAAGTTTTCATCTTCCATTCTCGTGAGCTGGTAGACCAGCAATTCCTCACAAATTGGGTTTTCCATGAGCTTGAATGTTTTCAATCCTTACGGTGCTTCTCTCAGGTTACACACTTTTCGTGAACTCCTGGATTATCTCACGCACGCTCAAAACGAAACTATGTTCTCGAATGTTTCTATGACTTGCCCATAACTCTATTCAATAAGTAAATCTCGTCCAAATTTTGCACTCAAAAGCCGTTTCCTTAATACCTCATTAAAGTACGTTCGTCGACATTTTCATAAAGCCATGATTATAAGACAAAGTATTTATCTTGGGAAGTTTCAAATTCCCTGTCTTTGTTTAAGCCAGATGTCTTATATTTCATCTTAAAAGATTACCTTTTTGATCTATTTTGCCTGACACATCTAAGAAGCAGCAAATCGTTGACTCTTAATTATATTCTTTTGTAAATTAGAATACGAATATTAGGATATCAAAAAATATATATTCTTAAACAGAAAATCAGTAGCAGGGCACCCCAAATTAATATATTTCGCAGTGTGTCCGGTTCTAACGTGTCTCATCTTCCAGCAGTAAATTGCAGGGTTCAAAGATGAGTTCAATAACATCGGGGTTGCTGAAGAAATGTCAGAAACGTTTAAGCCGGGGCTTAATCGAATGCTACCACAGCAAAACTACAAAACGTCCGTCAATAACAAAGGAAAAACACTAAGTATACATACCGACTGCAGATTTTCTTAGCTTCTCAGCATTTGCTACCCTCTTTTTTAATAAAAATGTAACTCCCTTTTTTTTATTTTTAAGAATACATTTTGGAAAACATTAGTAGTATCTATCTGCAGTATACGAATCGATCCCGATTTGACGAAACTAGGCGCGCACGGTGGTGCCCCGTTAATTTTTCGGTAAGGTGAGCTAAGACTCTCCAATATGGCCTACATAACGATTTTAGCGCGATCAAGTAAATTTCGCTTCGAAATGGCGGAGATTCTAGAACGAATTTAACCAATTTTGGAAAAAAACAATTTAGAAGGTAACGGAAGTAAACGAGAAAGTAGTTTTTTTTTATAATCTCGAGATTCCAAACCACAATTCTAGCTCAAGGTCGCCAAACGATCGTGCGAGTCGCTTCGCACGTGTTTGCGATATTAACACATGTAGTTAAAAAAAAATTCTTCCTTTCTCCATGTTAACGGAAAAACTAGCCAAAAAAAAGCAACAACAACAACAACAAAAAACAGCACTAGCCGTATGTTCGATGCTAATAAAATTTCTGCAAGAAGTTATGTGTGTGACATCAGGCTTTATTGTCTGCATTCTAGCTCCATTCATTTACTTTAACGCCATCAAAGTCATCATGGGACAAATAATCTGACGTGGTGTCGAAATAATCCACTTTCTCTTCCTTTATGTTTATATGACGTCATACACGAATAGTTAACAAACTGATTGTCAGTAAAAACACACAACAAAGTTAAATACTTGTATAATAATAATAATAGTAAAAGTAATAATAATGATAATGATAATGATCATCATAATAATAATATTTATACAGAGGGCGATCTCACATAAAGTGGTTTTCAGAACGGCCCTGTGGAAAATATTATAAAAACGTAAAAGCTATACAAAACAATGCTACTTAAACGTAAAAGATGCGATATAAATAAAATAGATGCATTCTTCAAGCACTTTCCTAGACATTAACTTTAATTTAAATGTTGGCAAGACAAAACAGAACAATACCAGGTTTTCTTTCATGTCATATTGCAAAAAACAGTGTCTTGGCTGAATAGATTCACGATTGTTTCGTCTTAACAGTCCATATTACGTAACTGGTCGGACCAAGTTCTCCTGAAACTAGTTCGACAAATTTATGATCTCTCTTACAGCTATTGACTTTCATCATTACAGACATCTACTAAGATGGTTGAACACAACACGTCAAAATTGTCAGTTTTAAATCGATAATGCCAAGCTAACCTCAAAAAAAAAAAAAAAAAACTGGAACAAATTGACTTTACGTTCGTTGCACAGTAAAGCAAAGGGAACGTGAGTGAATTTATTCCTCGTAATGCAGATCACCTTCTTTCAACAGTCAGTACAGCTGGTCTTTTTATTTGCACCAATAAAAACGTTCTCTTCCAAAAGTCTTGCTGAGGCGCTTGCAGCAAAATATTCAACTTCCGTTTCATAATCCTAACTAAGATTGCGGAGACTAATATTCTGTATACGGCAGAGTTTGGTTTACCAGGCGTTGAAAGAAGAGAAATATAATAAATCAAGGAACTCTGTCAAAAAGTTATGGAATCAAACAAAACGTGTAAGTTATTCATCTGGCACCAGTTGTTCAAAGGGCGAATAGCGTTATCCGCACTTTGAATAACAGGACTCTGGTCTCATGCATTCACTTTCCTTATCCATGCAGTTTTGTAAGATATGTTCATTATAGCGTGCAGTGACGAATGTAGCTCATCTTCCAGTGTTAAATAACAGGGTTCAAAGATGAATTTAAAAGGTTTACATGCGAAGCTAATCTGATCGGCAACGCACAAACTTTGAAAGCACAAAAACTTTTTGTTCATTCACATACGCCCATATTTTCATTTTCCTTTGATAAATGTTAAAGGACAGAGTGGTTTAGCTCTGTTTTGTAAACAAAGCCATAACGCGCTTGATTGCGTAGTGGTCTTATCTATCTATACTGCTATACCATAAAAATTGCTCTCAGGCCTTTCGAAAAGTGCCAAGAATTAACTGACTACCCCTAGCTTTTCCACCGCTATTCACTAAAGCTTTCCTTAGTTGTGACTTGGAAATATATTTCTCACAACGTCCAAGACAGCGCGTCGAATGTGTCTCATTTTCCAGCAGTAAATAATAATTGGTTTAACGACGAATTGAAAAATAACAAGGTCGTTGAAAAACTGAAGAAAACTATTACACCGGGACTTATTAAGCCAGAGATTACAACGACAGCAAAACTACAGATCTTCGGAAGATAACAAAGCAGAAACACTAGATAGACGTAAAATACACCGACTGCAGATTTTCTCAACCTAGCAGCATTTGCTAGCTGGTCATTCGGTGCCACTTTTAGGTCTTGAACTTGATTTCTGTGGCGCCGCACGGCCAAATAAAGCTTGATATGAAACATCGCTGAGAATACAAGGTAAACTACTCGAAAAATGGCAAACACTATGTAAGAAATATTCGTGGGGACCCACAAGTAAAATAACGAAGGAAATGTACTGAACACCCATACTAAAATGACCACAGCAACAACTCGCTTGTTAGTCGCAAGTTCCTGGTATCTGAGATGGAGGTGCACAGCAAAGAATCTGTCCCCGTTAGAGTCATGACTCCCGAAAAAGAAGCTGTGGAAAATAGATATAACGTAGAGAGAAACGTGGTGCATGTAGCATGAGTTGAGTTGTCGTCCTGTAACCACATGACCAGTAGTCCAAAGTAGAAAGGTTCGACAAGTAAACCAACACCAAGATCGGAGACAGCAAGATTCAGAAGCAAGGCTTTCAGAGGCTTAGGTAACGATGAAGTTTTTCGTAGCGCCTGGATTGTGACACCGTTCATCATGATGGCGCTAACAGTTAGGAAAGCTTTCAAGGCACAGTTAACAATGTACCACGAACGCAAGTTTTTATTCTCCCTACTCGCGGGCTGGAATATCACCAATTCCTCACAAACTGGATTTTTCATAATCCTTTATATCCTCAGTTCCTACGGTGCTTTTCTTGTATTAAATGATCTCTGTAAGTTCACGGATTATCTGACGCACTTTAAAATGAACAAGAGAACTGAGAAGCCGTTTACTTAAAACCTTATTAAAGTTCATAAAAATTCATTATAAGTCATTATAAGACAAAATATTCATTTTGGGAAGTTTCAAATTCTCTCTCTTTGTCTAAAACAGATGTCGCACAGTCATCTGAAAAATGAGTTCAATTTAACAAATTTTGCCTGACAAATCTAAGGAGCGGGATATCGTTAACTCGCTGCGTGATTTTGCTCTTTTCATCTCAGGCGCAGGCGTAAAATTCAATCGACTTGTGTGTGCAAATGCATTTTTGTTGAAGAAGCATCACCTGCAAACTGGACTCTTTAATTTTTTTCTTTGGTGAATTAGAATAAGATGGGACAGGTTCCTACTGTCAACTAAGCAAATAGTCTTGTCTGCGGTTACGGACTGATTATTCGTAAAAGCACACAAAAAAGTTAAGTGCATGTATATATGCAATGCATTTTCAAACACTTTCCTAGCTAGAAGTTCAATAAATTTAAATGTCGGCGAGACAAAACGGAAGAACACCAGGTTTTCTTTTGTGGTCAGTTCTAAAATGGCAGTTAAGCTAAATTTTAAAGTCACGATTGTTTCATCTTAACGGTCCATATTACGTAATTCGGTGGACTGAGTGCTCCTTGGACCGGTTCCCGAAATGTCAATGATATGATTATTATTCACTTCTTCACTTGTCAATGATATGTTTTAGAGGTACTGAATTTCACCAGCGGACATAAACGAAGGTCGTTACGCGTACAACCTGCTTACAATACTCAGTCCTTTACTGTGCACCAATGAAAACGTTCTTTAATTAAACAATCTGCTAAGGCAGACAGACACAACCTTTATCTAAGCACGATTAAAATTAGAGCTCAGTAGCTAATGGGGTCATGCAAAAAACATACTGATAAGGTGCTTGCTGCAAAATATTCAACTTGCGCTTCAGAATCCTCCCTAAGATTGCGGAGACCGACTATTATATGGCACTGTTGGGTTTACTAGGCCTTAAAATAAGAATAATATTACCAAGACAATAACAATTTAACAAATACAGTCAAGTAACTCTGTTAAAAAGTTATCGAATCAAACAAAACGTGTAAGTTATTCATCTGGCCACAGTTGTTCAAAGGGTAGATAGCGAAGTTTGTTTTGACAACACTTATCCATCAGATAGTGTTATACGCACTTTGAACAACTGAATGAACCCACGCATTCGCTCTGCTCATCCAGTTCATCCAGACATATTTCGCAGTATGCCCATGATAGCGTGCCGAATGTATTTTATCTTCCAGCGTTGTATAACAGATGAATTTAACAGAGTTTACCTACTAACTTAATCTGATATGCAACGAACAATATACTGATTGTCCCTTGATAAATATGAAAAGACAGAACTACAGTTTAGTTCTGTGATATGAGCAAAGCCACAACACGCTTGACCGCGTAGTGGGCTTATCTATCTATACTGTTCACAGAATGCAGCTATCAGGCCTTTTAAAAAGTACCAACAATTTAATGGCTTGTCTTAATGGTCAGCTAGCCCACCTTCTCTACCGCTATCCACTGAAGCTTTTCTTAGTCGTGACTTGGAAATATATTTCGCAGAATGTCCAAGACAGCCCGTCGAATGTGTCTCATCTTCCAGCAGTAAATAACAGGGTTTAACGCTGAATTGAGATATAACAAGTTCGTTGAAAAGAGGAAAAAAACTTTTACACCGGTACTTAAGTCGGAGATTGTAACGACAACAAAACCACAGAACTGCGGGAAATTACAGAGCAAAAACACAAGATACACGTAAAATGCGCCGACTGCAGATTTTCTCAGGCTAGCAGCGTTCGCTATTTGGCCATTCTGTGCTACTTGTTGTACTTGCAGGGCTTGGATTTGATTTCTATGGCGCCATACGGCGACATAAATCTTGTAGTAAAGCACCCCTGAGACTACGAGGCCAATTACCCCAGAAATGGCAACCATATTGTAAACAATATTCGTGGAGACCCATAAGTAAAATAACGAACCCCATGCACTGGACACCCATATTGAGACTACCACAGTAACAACACGCTTGTGAGTCACAAGTTCCTGGTATCTGAGGTGGAGGTGCACAGCTAAGAATCTGTCCCAGCTTAGAGCCATGACTCCCAAAAATGACGCCGTACAGAAAAAGCTTATGATCACGAAGAACGTGGTGCATGTAGCATCTGTTGAGTTGTCTCGCTGTAACCACTTGACGAGTAGGCCAATGTAGAAAGGTTCGACAAGTAAACCAACACTAAGATCAGAGACAGCAAGACTCACAAGTAATGTTTTAAGAGGTTGTGGCAATGATGAAGTTTTTCTCAACGCCTGGATTGTGACGCTGTTGAAGATGATGACGATAATGGTAAGGAAAGCGTTAAAGACACTATAACCAATGTACCATGATCTTAAGTTTTCATCTTTCGTACTCGTGGGCTGATACAGCAGCAACTCCTCACAAACTGAATTTTTCATAACCTTGTATGTTATATAATCTTTGTGAGCTCCTGGATTATCTGACGCAGTTTAAAAATGACAAATGTTCTCATACGCGTCTATGACTTGACGCTAACTCCATTGAATAAGCAGTCACAGGAAAATTTCGTTCCAAATTTTGCACTTAACACTCGTTCACTTAATACTTTACGGAAATGTTCATAAAGCCGTTATCATGAGACAAAATATTTATTTTAGGAAGTTGCAAATTCCCTCTCTTTGTCTAAAACAGATGTCTTACAGTTCAGCCGGCTGAAATAAAAGCTCAGTTAAATCAATTTTGCCCGACACATCTAAGTAGCAGGATACATATGTCATTGACCTGCCGCCTCTTCTTGCTATAACTTCTGACCATACCCATAACAAGGCATAACGGCGTGCCGAATGTGTCTTACCTTCCAGCATTAAATAACAGGTGAAAGCAGATGAATTAATAAATAACATGATCCATAAAAATGACAATGAACATCTTTGTAGCGGTACTTTATTCACAAAATCAGAAGGTTTCGTTACACGCGAAGACAGTCTGATCTGCAACAAATTGTATTAAATCCTCTGCAGGTCGATATTTCAAGCTTAGCCCCAACAATAGTGGAACTGACGAATTGCCATTTTGTTTGTTTGCTCGATAAAGGAAAGGGAACGTGAATGAATCTACTCATATCACCTGCTTACAATAGTCAGTCCTTCACTGTACACCAATGAAAACGTTCTTTAGTCTGCTATAAAGGCGCTTGTGGAAAAATATTCAAATTCCGCTTCAGAATTCTGAATCTCCCTAAGATCAAAGAAAACTGACTATTATATGCTACTGCTGGGTTTAATAGACGTTATTAAGATATGAAAAATGTAACGAAGACAATAACAATTTAATAACTACAGTCAAGCAACTCTGTTAAAAAGTTAATCGAATCAAAGAAAACGTGTCAATTAAATCATCTGGACCCAGTTGTTCAAAGGATGGATAGCGTAGTTTGTTTTGGCAACACTTATCCATCGGATAGCGTTAACCGCACTTGGAACAACTGAACCCACGCATTCACTCTCCTCATCCAGTTCTAATTTGGAGACATATTTCGCAGTATGATAAGTATATTATAGCGTGCCGACTGTGTCTCATCTTCTAGCGTTGTATAACATGCAGGGTTCAAAGATGAATTAAAAAGCTTTGCATACTAAGTTAACATGATGTGCAGCACAAAATTTACATTTTCTCTTCATAACTATTAAAGAACGGAACCACAGTTTAGTTTTGTTTTATGAACAAAGCTACAACACGCTTGATTTCGAAGTGGGATTTATCGATCTATACAATTTGCAGAGTGTAGCTATGAGGCCTCTTAAAAAGTACCAAGAATTTAAGGTGGTTCAAAACAGTTCCCAGCACTTTCCAAGACTTAGATTTTGATGGGTCATTATAACCACTCTTTATCAATTGAGGCTGCAGTCATTGTAACATATCATTGGTGAACACGTCGTTATCATTTTCGTGACACAACAGGTTACCATAGCAACAGTATGACCTGCTAAAAATACCCTTAATTATAGCTTTAACTGCTTATAATTCAAAAACGGCACGGTGAATTTTTTTTACAATTTTGATGAGTAGAATAAGGCGCAACTTTTGACAATTTTTAAAAAAAAAAATGTACTTGGGGTACAGACCCACCTTAAAAGCAAATAAAACTGAATAACCTGGACTAATAAAACGAGGGAATCTCTATAAACACAGATATATGCAAATCAACGCGCGAGTGTCAAATAGCAAATCCTGTTCGCCTTTAAAGCACAAAATTCGCAACGAAAGATGGCGGAATGAAAGAAATGTTAAGAAACTTGGTTTAAGAACGGATTATAGTTCAACATAAAGCCAGGAAATAGACTGGATTTAGAAGCAGAAAGACGTCCAAAATTTCAGACATGCGGTGTTCAAGTTAAGCTTCCGATATTCCGCTAAAGCGCATTTGGATATTATTTCTGCCGATGGCTTTGCAATTTATCGACCGTAGTTTCACCAGACCTTTAAAGAAATTCACCCAAAGATTTCACCAAACCGAAAAAATTGAACTAACAAAACGAGGAAATCTCCATACTTTGTAAACACATTATGGACGCGTCAGATATCAAAACCTGTACGCTTTAAAAGCATAAAATGGTTTGTTGATCTTTCTTGGTTTCCAACCAAAACAAAACAAGTAATTTTAGCAGTCTATGAAGCGGCTGTTCCTACTAACACAGAAAACTTCAAAACTCACCTGGCAGTATTAACAAATACAGTTTTATAATTTTTAGACAGAAACATATAGCTATTTGTTTACAATATGCAACTTACAGCAACTTCGTCAAAGCATGCAACTCAGGTGTTATTGTTTAGAGATTAGTGAAATTAAAACAATGAAATTTATAAAATGTCTCACAGCATGGTTTCAAATTAGGAAGACTTTACAACTCCAATAGCAGATATCTCGCAGAAGCAACTTGACAGTCGTGCTTAAATCGTGCTTAAACAATATCATATGCATAGAATAGGGGGAGGGGAAAAAGTTTTCTGGAATGTAAGTACTGTAACTATAACCAAGTAAGTAGTAGATAAATGTTGTACTGTAGTATTGTATCGTAAGTATTTTTCATTGTAAGTAGTGTTTTTTTTTTTTTTTGGTCTGTTAGTGTAGAAATAAAGTTAATGAAAAAAAAAAAAAATTCTCTAAACACACGAAACACGTTTGATTCTTTTTGTTTATCACCTAATGAATCGCGTGACTCCCTCCTCCCTTTTCCAGAGTCTGTACGCAGACGGACGGACGGACGCTCGCTCGCTCGTAGGATTACGTCATAGCCTAATTTCTTCTCTTGATTGTTTACCAAAATCTTAACCCATGGAGCTCCGCTGGTTCACTACGCGCGCTGGACCTCCGCTAATACCAAATCAAAAAGGCTTTTTTTCGCGTTATGTGAAACGGTCATGTTTCATGTTATACATATTACAAGGGTGGTCAAAAAGATTTTAAGGAGCTTGTATGTTGCGTGACACAGCATAAATTTTACAACAATCATTAATTTACAAACAATCTTTCAGCTTATTTTAATACGTGGAACACTTGAGCAGTTTTGATCGTTACGACTGTAATGAGTTGTAACAAAAAACTGATTGCGTTATGTTCTTTACTGGCAAATGACTATAATCAACTTTTTAAAATTTCTATCAAATGAGACAAAACCCCTTTTTACTGTACTTTAAGTCACCTATCCTTTAGAGTTTAGAATTACCCTATCGAGCCGAGGACTATTCTGACATCGATGTTTCTGTCCTTAGGACAACCTCGTTCCTTCATTAAACAGAATCAGGGGATATAAATTACTTATACGAGAGCAGGCCTCAAACTGACCAAAATGGCGAATCGCTAAGGTTTTAGAACAAACTATGCACTTTGTCAGATAACTTTTACGTGCACGAGTACGAGCCAAGCGATCTCCTGACCTCAGTGGAAAGTGAGAAAGAAAAACCCATCCAGCATCCAAAATATCCATGAATAGATAACATGGCCAGTAAAACAGTCATTTCGTGAGCAAATTGAGTGATTTCCAGCAGAAAACAACAGCCATTTGAATCTGTAGTCGCTCGCTATAGCTCGCTGTGCGAATCATTTAAGCCCGCGGTAATAATCAATCAATCGGCAGTTTTAACCTAACTGTTATGAATTAAAAAAATTGTTTACGATCCATCGAACGACTGCTGACCGAACGAGTGAAGTGTTTCCTCCGCAACTAACTGCTATAACTCATTCTGGCTACGCTATCACTCGCTGAAAATGACGCTGCAGAAAAAAGGCCCATATTCAAGTAAAACGTGGTGCATGTAGCATCAGTTGAATTGTCTCGCTGTAACTACTCGACGGGTAGCCCAAAGTAGAAAGGCTCGACAAGAAAACCAACACCAAGATCAGAGACAGTAAGACCCAGATGCAATTAATGTTTTCAGAGGCCTTGGTAACGAGGAAGTTTTTCCTAGCACCTGTATTGTGATGCCGTTCAAGATGATGGCGGCGATGGCTTAGAAAGCGTTGAACATACAATGGCCAGTTGCCTTTATGAGATCTGCATGCAGGGAATCATAGCAGTTGTAAAAAATACATGCGGAAAAATGCACTGCAAAGTTTAATAGCATCTTTGTTCATGCCTTTTTCAAGCCAGTTTCGAAGAAAATTATTCCCCAATCAAAACGGACAACAGACCCACAATCGCATGTTAGGCCTTTACCCAGCTGTGATCAGTTTGGAATGACATTTCGCAGCATGTCCAAGACAGCGCGTCGAATGTGTCTCATCTTCCAGCAGTAAATAACAGGGTTTAACGATGAATTGAGAAATAACAAGGTGATTGAAAACATGGAAAAAACTTTTACGCCGGCACTTAAGTCGCAGATTGCAACGACAACAAAATTGCATATCTGCGGGAGATAACAAAGCAAAAACACTAGATAAACGTAAAATATACCCACTGCAGATTTTCTCAGCTTAGCAGCATTTGCTATTTGGCCAATCTGTGCTACTTGGTGTACCTGTAGGGCTTGAATTTGATTTCTATGGCGCCGTACAGCAAAATAAATCTTGAAATAAAGCATCCCTGAGACTACGAGGCAAGCTACTCCACTGATGGCAAACACTATGTGAGAAATATTCGTGGAGACCCACAAGTAAAGTAAGGAAAAAAATGCACTGAACACCCACATTGTGATTACCACAGCAACAACTCGCTTGTGAGTCACAAGTTCCTGGTATCTGAGATGGAGGTGCACAGCAAGGAATCTGTCCCCGCTCAGAGCCATGACTCCCAAAAATGAAGCGGCAGAAAATAAATACAAGGTAAAGCGAAACGCGGTGTAAAAAGTACCAGTCGTGTTGTTTCGTTGCAACCATTTGACGAGTATTCCAACGTAGAAAGGTTCGCCAAGTAAACCAACACCAAGATCGGAAACAGCAAGACTAAGAAGCAATGTTTTAAGGGGTTGTGGCAATGACGAAGTTCTTCGTATCGCTTGGATTGTGATGCCGTTTAAGACGATAGCGGTAATGGTTAGGAAAGCGTTGAGCACACAATTTGAAACGTGCCATGATCTTAAGTTTTCATATTCCGTACCCGTGGGCTGGTAGAGCAGCACCTCGCGAAAGCCGTGAGTATTTCCCATGAACTCGTATGTTTTCAATCCTAACGGTGCTTTTAAATTTTCTAGATTTAAATAATTCCTGTTGACTAGTGGATTGTCTGACGTAGGCTAAAAACAACGAATTCGAAACATGTTCCTGAGCATGTTTTCGACTTGATCATAACTCCATTGAAGAAGTATTCGCCGGAAAATGTTTAAAAAGCTTCGTTCCAGGAAATTTTTTAATCAAACGCGGTTTCAAATCGGCGATGAATGAGCATGCACGCCCCTTCTTAACACATCCAGCAGTTATAGTTAATTTCAATTTTCATAAAGTCGTTATAAGAAACAAGATATTTCAAGTTTCAAATTGCTTGTCTCCGCTTACAACAGTTGTCTCACGTTTCATCTGTAAATTAGAGCCTTGTTTATTAAATGTTTCCTGAAAAATCTAGCAATTAGTATATCGTGGATATGTTGCCTGGTTTTGCTCTGTACGTCTCAGGCAAGTGTAAAAATTCAATCGATATCTGTGTACAAATGCACTGATGTTTTGCTAATGAGAGATCACCTGCAAACCTTTGTCTTAAATGTTAACGGACCTGTCATCTTATTCTCATCAGAACAAATGAGGGTTCGACGAGTTAGGTTCCAATTTCAACAGAGTCCAAATGGGCTTAATAAACAAATTCTAGGGCTTCAGAGGTGTTTTTAGGCGGAGATGTGGGCTCAGTGCGCAAGCGCTATAAATTTCCAAGAAAAAAACACTGGGTACACGAGACCAACATTCTGTTGTACAAGCCATATTGACGTATTCTATGAAATGTCTATTATGTGGCTCTTTCAGATTATTACTGGCGGTGAGTTAATCAGTCTATGACTCATGCATCTACATTTAACATCAGATCTTATTCTCAGTATTATTCAGTGATACTGTAAAGCGGAAATTGGAAATCCGCGAATGTGACTGGTTCTGGATTTGTATTTCATTCGCTGATAGAGAACGAGCACCCTCGCACTGCTCTTGAAACTGAATATTATTCGTAACTTCAGGCCTATAAAGACACAAAATTGTAGGTTTTGGGCCGTAATCCTTTAGAGTGTCAACTAAAGCAATGAGAATACTCGCCCTCGTTACCCATGAGCGATAGTTAACTCGGCTAGCTGACCGGGGCTCGTACTCTAATTGTTGAATAACAACAAGGCCAACTTCATTTTGTACGTTTTCATTTTCTTCAGACTTGTGGAAACAACGTTCTTTTCGCCAGACTGAATTGTAGAAGAATTGTAAACTAAAAGTCATGTAAGAGTGAAAGAAAAGATACAGAAAAATGACCTTATGAGTGGAAAATCTAATGTATCATTGCTAATACTTCACGTGGAAAAATCTAAATTTTTATACCATGCCACAGAAAATACAGCCAATCAGAATACAGGAAAGCCACTATTCGACGGTATTACATCCACACTTCCCATCATGCGCCGCGCGTACGTCTCATTGATTGTATTGGCCACTTTATTTTCTATGTCATGGTATAAAATAGTTATTCAACGCTCCCTCGTGGTATACTACAGAATGTCCCACTTGTCACTTGGTATTTTCTTGGTAGAGACACTCACCTAAAGGCTCGTGTGTATATCGGGAAAATACAAGAGACTCGTAAAATATTCCATGTTATTATATGGCTTTGGCTTGTGGCCGATATAACGCGCGCTCTGATTGGCTAAGAGCGAGATCTGAGCGGTCATTACGCAGCCGTAATGCCCACGGGCCGATTACGGATTATGCAAATTAGGAAGAGCCCGGCTCTGAAAATTCAAGCTCATTGAAACGATGAAAGCCGATTAAAAACAGTAAGAGAAAGTAAAATTAATCCGAGTAGCTAAAAGTTTAGAGATTTTTCCTTAACAAAAATTTATATGGAAGTCGTTTTTGACTTACCAGCCGGAACCTTGGCGAGCACTAGCGAAAAACAATCAAAGTTTACCGAGCCTTAGGTAAAGCTAAAATCGCTAAGTGAAAAACACCATCGGCAGATCTGTCATGCATCCTGAGGAGAACACCACGAAGAAACTTATAAGTTATAATCTTAGTCACAACAATTACTGAAATATTGAACTCCGCCACAGTTCTCATCAAATAGATTCCCTCGCTTTGAAACAAGCAAGTGTAAATCAGCTTCCAGGATCATCAGATGTAAACAATCGAGCGGTTTCTGTCGGTAGTAGTGTTTCTGATAACTGCAGGAAGTTTTAGACGTTCACAAGGCTTGAAAAGTTCATCCATAAATCCCAGAATGAAGAAGGCGAAGATATGTTGTCGAAAGCGAATGCGAAGATCGAGTTATTCTGAGCAGTACATTCTGAAGCATTAGTGTTTTCTTTCACCGAAACACCGTTGGTTTGGACTATTTTGAAGCACTGTCTGTCTTTTCTATGTGCGTTGACGTTTCGCCACAAAAGTCGGAAAAACTCCCTCATCAAGTTGTGGCACCACGATACTAAAATACCTTTTTGAGGCTGTGACAATCATTTTTCCTGTAAAGAAATGTGTTTTTAACGGAATACGTAAGGTTCACTGACTGTGTAGTTTTGCCCTGGGTTTGAGACGATGAATGAATCAGTAAACGCGCGCATCGCCGGATGTAAATTGACGACTTCCGCTCGAATAAATTTTTTTTTTCTTTTCTGTGATTCATGAGCCATATAATAACCAACTTAATAACCTCGACCGTTCGGTCGTTACGGGAAAATCTCAAACCTCGCCCTACCGTATTGACCGAGCCATAGCGAGGTCAATAAGGCAAGGCCTCAGTTTGAGATGTTCCCGTAACGACCTCACTCTCGGTTATTAAGTAGTTATTATTTTTTTCTCAAGCATCTGAGCGGGCCGGAATCCTAAATCCTCGAATTTAATTGGCTAATCATACGCACGTGACCGGTCCAGCTTTTTACGATACGGCCCACGGGCCGGATTTTTTCTTCGCTGCCTAAATTTTGCTCCTAAAAGTTAGCGGTAACCGTCAATCTTTTGCCTTTTTTACACATCCATCGACGATTGGTCGACGCAAGTTTATCTCTATTTACTTTAAAATGGCAAGGAAAGTCACTGTAAGTAAATTCAATTGAGTGTTTTGAAGTTGTGAGAGTTTGCTTCGTTGCTTGTAGCTTGGCGCTGTAATGGTGCGTAATAATGTGTTTCAGTCTCGCCGTAAAATTTGCGTCAATTTCAGTCGAGTTTACCTCTCTGATCGTTGCTGTATTTAGGAGAATTTCTGTGGAATACACTTAACGAATTTCCTCGCTTTCTGCCATTCAATTTCCGGTAGAAAAGTCTGATTTCAAGTGATTTTAAAAGTAACGACTGACAGAGATTGTTTTTGTAGTAAAACTTCAAACTTCACACGAAATTTCACAGCGCAAAAACAACTTTGGAGAACTTAACTGGTGAAATAAATGCAACTAACATATAAGTAGTTCAAAAAATCTGTTCTTTAATACATATTTCTTTGTCTACTATCTGAGTTACTCGCTCGTTACCAAGATTTTTTACAAATCGTTAGTAGACGGCGCGCAAGCCGATTCAATGACAAGAGCTGCGTAAACAAACCCATTTGTGATCTGTAAAACTAATTTACTGCAGGAAAAAAATAAACATGTTTTTTTGCCGGCTTAGGGTCGGTCCTTATAGCGAAAAACTGTGACCTCGGGCTTGAAAATGCTGCCCTCGGCGGGCAGCATTTTCAAGACCTTGGTCACAGTTTTTCGCTATATGGACCGACCCTAAGCCGGCAAATAACATATATGTCTACCTCTCGAAAGCGTCGCATAACTAGAATGTAGATTTTCTTTACATTGACAAACAGTGCACAAAATTCTAATGAATACCCAGACTACCATTCGGTCTTCTCGCACCGGCTTCACGTTAACCCGGCTTGAAGATATGAATTTTATTTTTCCTTGTTAAAATCAGCATTTTACCGCTCGCAAATAAAATTCATATCTTCGCGCCACCGTGTAATATCCTCGATGTTATAAACAGGCGACTTTCTCTTCACAGACGCGCTTGGTAAGAAAAGGCATAGAATAAATTTGGACATTGAAAACAACAATAACAAATATAAGAACACTGAAAACGAAAATGAAAAAAAAAAAAAAAAATATTACTCATGAGTCCTTTAGAACAGTTAACACTCTACACAGGTTCTAGACAGTTCATGTTGTTTTCGGCGCGATTCTTGAGTCTCTACTCAGCTGTGACTTGGAAAGACATTTCGCAGTGTGTCCAAGATAGCGTGTCGAATGTGTCTCATTTTCCAACAGTAAACAACAGGATTCAAAGATGAATTTAGTAACATCAGAGTTATTGACGAAATGACAAAAACTTTAACACTAGTACTAAATTCAGAGATTGCCATGACAGCAAAACTGCAAAAGTTCGGCAAATAACTTATACAAAACACTAAGTATATGTAGAACGTTCCGACTGCAGATTTTCGTAGCCTGGCAACATTTGCTATTTGGCTATGTGCTTGCAGAGCATGAATTTGATTTCTGTGGCGCCGCACGGTTAAATAAATCTTAAAGAAAAGCAACCCTGAAGTTACGAGACAAAGAATCCCGGTAATTGCCAAAACCAGGTAGGCAATAGTCATCGGAACCAACAAGCTAACTAAGGAAAGAAGCGCACTGGATATCCATATTGAGATCACCACAGCAACAACTCGCTTGTGAGTCACAAGTTCCTGGTATCTGAGATGAAGATGAATCGCTAAGAATCTGTCTACACTTAGAGCCACAACGCCGACAAATGACGCTCCAGAAAACAGGCCCACGATCAAGTAAAACGTGGTGCATGTAGCATCAGTTGAATTGTGTCGCTGCAACCACTTGACGAGGAGGCCAGAGTAGAAAGGCTCTACAAGTAAACCAACACCAAGATCAGAGACAGCAAGACTCAGAAGCAATGTTTTCAGAGGCTTTGGCAACGATGAAGCTTTTGTTAAGGCCTGGATTGTGACGCTGTTGAAGATGATGGCGGTAATAACAAGGAAAGCACTGAAGACACAGTTAACAATGTACCACGACCTTAAGTTTTCTTCTTCCGTACTCGTGGGCTGGTATAGCAGCAATTCCTCACAAACAGGATTTTTCATAACCTTGTATGTTTTCAATCCTTACGGTGTTTCACTAATGTTAAATAATCCATGTGAGCTCCTGGATTATCCGACGCACTTTAAAAATGACAAATTCGAAAAATTGTTCCCGTACACGTCTATAACGTGACCAAAACTCTGTTGAATAAGTATTCGCTGGAAAATGTTTCGTTCCAATTTTGCACTCAAAAGCCGTTTCACTAACTAACTTATTAGAAGTCATTTAAATTTTTATAAAGCCGTAGTTCCCTGGCTTTGTTTAAACCTGATGTCCAACATTTCATCGTAACAAAATTACGTTTTTTGATCTATTTTTCCTGACACATCCAAGAGGTAGGAAATCTTTGACTCTTAATTATATTCTTTTGTAAATTAGAATACGAATATTATGATATTTTATTATAAACACTCATTATATTACAGTAGAACCCCGGTAACTCGAACTTGGATAACTCGAACTCCCCCGCTAACTCGAACTAAATTTCGTTTCCTTTGATAAAAATTTACCCCGATAACTCGAATTCTGGTTCATGTAACTCACCAGGGATGTCATCCCATTAGCTTTTCTTGTCGTGTAATCGGTAAAAACACTCAAAACTAACACCACAGCAATTTGATTTTAATTAGTGCAACCGACCGTTCACATATTTGACAGTCATTTCCCGATGGTATGAGTCATACCGGATTCGATGCCTTTAGCTGTCACTGTATACTGAAGTGCTGAAAAATCAGTGAATTATCAATTATTAACATGCCAAGTTGGATATTCAATCGACCCCGATAACTCGATCCCCCGCTAACTCGAACTGTTTTTCGTTTCCCTTCAGAGTTCGAGTTACCGGGGTTCCGCTGTATATTATAAACCATGATATTACGTCTGAGTGTTCATATTCCGTACTCGCGCGTGGGCTGGTAGAGCAGCAATTCGCTAAAGCCGTGAGGATTTTCCATGAACTCGTATGTGTCAATGCTTCTTCTTTTTCTTAGTTTCTAGCTCTCCTCTGGGAGGATAGGGCCATAGGCGTCAATGCTTAAGCTTAAATTATTTCCTGTTGGGTTAAATAATGACTGTTGGCTCATGGAATTAACTGACGCACGTTAAAAATAACAAATTCGAAAACGTGTTCCGGATCACTTCTACAACTTGATGAAAACTCCATTGAAGAAGTATTCGCAAGAAAATGTTTAGAAAGCTTCGTTCCAGGAAAATTTTCAATCAAACGCGGTTTCAAATTGGCGATGAACGAACATGCACGCCCATTCTTAACACATCAAGTAGTTCAAGTTAATCACAATTTTCATCAAGTCGTCATAACAAACAAGATATTTCAAGTTTCGAATTCCTTGTCTCCGCTTACAACAGTTGTCTCACGTTTCAACTGTAAATTAGAGCTTTCGTTTATTAAAACGTTTCGTGAAAAATCTAACAATTAGTATATCCTTGATATGTTGCCTGGTTTTGCTCTTTACGTCTCAGGCAAATGTAAAATTCAATCGATATCTGTGTACAAATGCACTAATTTTTTTGTGATTATTATCTATTTTTGCTAATGAGTAATCACCTGCAAAGCTTTGTCATAAATGTTAACGGACCCTTCATCTTATGTTTTCAGAGCAAATGAGAATTCAACGAGTTAGGTTCCAATATCAACTGAGTCCAAATAGGTTTAATAAACAAATTCTAGTGTTTCACAGGTGTTTGTGCGCTGAGATGTGGGCTCAGTGCGCAAGCCCTAGAAATTTCTAAGAAACGAACACTGAGTAACTTTGTTAGCACCACTCGCTTATACAAGCCATACAGGCGTGTTCAATGAAATGTCTTTTATGTGGCTCTTTCAGATCATTACTGGCAGCGAGTTCATCTATGACACACCTACATTAACAGCGGATCTTACTCTCAGTATTATAGGTAATGTAAAGCGGAAATTGGAAATCCGCGAATCTGATTGGTTCTGTAATCGCTTTCTATTCGCTGATAGACAATGATCACCCGAGTGCTGCTCTTGAAACTGGTAGTCATTCTTAATTTTAGGTTTAAAATGACACAAAGTTGGAGGTTTCGGGCTGTAAAAAAATCCTTTAGAGTGTCTATTAAAACAATGAGACTACTCGCCATCGTTTTCTATGAGTGATAGTTAACTCGTCTACGCCGAATATTCGCTCACAGAAAACCCGAGCTCGAAACTTCATTTTGTACGTTTTTACTTTCTTCAGACTTGTGGAAACAAGGTTATTTTCGCCACACTGAATTTCAGAAGAACAATGTTCTTTTCGCCACACTGAATTTGAGAAGAATTTTCACCGAAAATTTATGTAAGAGTGAAAGGAAAGCTACAGAAGAATGATCTTATGAGTGAGAAATTCAACGTGTCCTTGCTAATACTTCACGTGCAAAAAAATACAAATTTGAAGATTTCCTCTACACCGACAAGCAGTGTGCAAAATTTCAATGAATACCCAGACCCCCATTCGATCTTCTCACGCCGGTTTGACCTTTACACGGTGGCTTGCAAAGATATAAATTTTATTTTCTCGCGTTAAAAACAATATTCAACACTCCAAAATATAATTCATGACTTCGCGCTGCCGTGTAACATCCTCGATATTATTAACTGTATCGAAGCAGGTGACCGGCTTTCACTTTACAGACGCACTTCTTAAAAAAGACAGGAATATAATAAATGTTAATATTGGAAACAACAATAACAGAAATAATGACAATGAAACGAAATTAGAAATAATAAAAATATCAAGAATCAACGCATGCAACAAGGCACTTAGTTCTCTGGAACAGTTCACAAACTACACGGTGTTGTTAAAGCGAAGTGAGCGTTTATGTTGTTCTCGGCGCGATCTGCCTCTTCATTTGAATATAAAGCCTTTACTCAGCTGTAACTTGGAAAGACATTTCGCAGTGTGTCCAAGATAACGTCTCGAATGTGTCTCATTTTCCAACAGTAAACAACAGGATTCAAAGATGAATTAAGTAACATCAGAGTTACTGACGAAATGACCAAAACTTTAACACTAGTACTAAATTCAGAGATTGCCATGACAGCAAAACTGCAAAAGTTCGGCAAATAACTTATACAAAACACTAAGTATATGTAAAATGTTCCGACTGCAGATTTTCGTAGCCTGGCAACATTTGCTTTTTGGCTATGTGCTTGCAGAGCATGAATTTGATTTCTGTGGCGCCGCACGGTTAAATAAATCTTAAAGAAAAGCAACCCTGAAGTTACGAGACAAAGTATCCCGGTAATTGCCAAAACCAGGTAGGCAATAGTCATCGGAACCAACAAGCTAACTAAGGAAAGAAGCGCACTGGATATCCATATTGAGATCACCAAAACAACAACTCGCTTGTGAGTTACCAGCAACTGGTATCTGAGATGAAGATGAATCGCCAAGAATCTGTCTACACTTAGAGCCAATACTCCGACAAATGACGCTCCAGAAAACAAGCCCTGGATCAAGTAAAACGTGGTGCATGTAGCATCAGTTGAATTGTCTCGCTGTAACCACTTGACGAGTAGGCCAATGAAGAACGGCTCTACAAGTAAACCAACACCAAGATCAGAGACAGCAAGACTCAGAAGCAATGTTTTCAGAGGCTTTGGCAACGATGAAGTTTTTCTCAGCGCCTGGATTGTGACGCTGTTGAAGATGATGGCGGTTACAGTAATAAAAACGTTGAAGACACAGTTAACAATGTACCACGATCTTAGGTTTTCATCTTCCGTACGCGTGGTCTGGTATAGCAAAAATTCCTCACAAACAGGATTTATCATAACCTTGTATGTTTTCAATCCTTACGGTGTTTCACTAATGTTAAATAATCCATGTGAGCTCCTGGATTATCCGACGCACTTTAAAAATGACAAATTTGATAAATTGTTCTCGTACACGTCTATAACTTGAATAAGTATATTCACGGGAAAATTTTTCGAAAATTTCGTTCCAATTTTGCACTCAAAAGCCGTTTGGTTACCTACTAACTCATTAAAGTTCATTTGAATTTTCAGAAAACCGTCATTATAAAGCAAAATATTTGTTTTGGGAAGATTTCAACTTCCCTGTCTTTGTTAAAAACAGATGTCTCACATTTCATCCGGCTGAAAAAATTAACTCAGCTTAATAAAATTTTGCCTGACACATGGAAGGAGCAGGATGTTGTTGACAAGTTGCCTGTTTTTTCTCTTTTCATGGCAAACAAGTGCAAATTTCAAGCGACTTCCGTGCGTAAATGAATTTTTGCAGATGAGTAATCACCTGCTAACCTTTGTCATAAATGTCGACTGAGAAGTCTTAATTTTATTCCTGTGTAAATTAGAATACGACGGGTTAAGTTCCAACTGTCAACTGAGTCAGCAATATCAAGAAAGCAATATCAAATCATTCAAATAAATTCTAGAGTTTCGCAATTGTTTTTGGGTGGCGATGTAGGCTCAGTGCGCAAGCGCTTCAAATGTATAAGATGAAGTCCAACATCCTCTTATACAATCTGTACAAACTTGTTCTATGAAATGAGTATTGCGTTTCTTTTATAACATTACTGGCGGATAAATTCATGAAACACCAACAGCTAAGTAACGTCTAATCGTATTCTCCGTTCTATGTGTAATGTAAAGCGCGTTTGAACATTATAAAGTTAGCAAATTTCCCGGCGATACTGAAATGCACTACCAGTATCAGCTATTCCCGGAAAACATCCACGGGAAAGTTAAGGAAAATGTTCACGCTCTTTTCAAGACAATTCCGCAAAAAAAAATGATAATAATAATAATAACAAAAATAAACGAAAATTGGCCCCTGGTCAAAACGGACAATAGGATTCCACTTTTAAAATAACGAAAAAAAAAAAAGTTTTCGTGTAATATAAATTTTTTGATACAATTTTTTTAGAATCTATAAAACTGTATTGCTTAAGGCAACTTTCACTTTGCAAACGCACTTAGTAAAAGAAAGAGCTAGAATAAAACTTCGAAAAAATAAATGTTATCGCAAGTTAAACAACTTGACTTTTAGCTAATTAACTAATTTTTCGCAGAAACACGTCGTTCAAAGTAAACAATGAAAGAGTTCTCTTCCTCACCCTTTTTTATACAATGTTGTAAGGGTGTAAATGAACCGCAGACTGACATTTAAAACTATATTAGTACTAACTAAGCTTTTCATAAGTAGGTAAGGTAATGCCAAGTATTGTAAATAGTTGTCTTTTTTTTTTTTGATGTATTGTAAGTGACGTTTGTAAGACAGTAAAAGTATTAGAAAGAATAATAATAATAATAATAATAATAATAATAATGATGATGATGATAACAATAATGTAGTGTATTGTGAGTAGGTTAAGTATTGTGTCGTGTTGTAAGTAGTGTAAGGCAATGTAAGTAATTATGTGTTTAGCAATAAAAAAAAATAAAAAATAAAAATAAGTAAACAAATAAGCTCTAAGACACCGTTAACCGTTCAATTCGACGTCGTGGTGAAAACTCGGCTTTTCGTAAAGAAACTGAAATCACCTGTAAACGTTTGTCAATTGATATAAACCACTCAGATTAAACGAGATATGTATACCTCTCCACCTCAAGTCAGTGACAAAACTTATCGGTACAATTTCCACCTGTATGCAGGGAGTGATACGAGTTCACAATGCGCATGCGCTTTATTTTATAAAGAAAATATAAAACCAACATCAGACAACATTGACAACTTTGCCGATAAATATATACACGTTATTCGAATGTTCAACAAATAATACCCGTGGACGTTTCAGGCTTTGCGTGTTTCAATATAATGTGTTTTAACCATCTTTTAATTTAGTTTGCCTTCAAAATTCGGTTATTCCTCTTGTCCAAAGAATTCTCCTTTCGGGCACACACATGAATTTGCATTCGTTCCCCTCCGTAGTTCTTATTTGAAAATATATTTCGCAGTATGTCCATAACAGCGCTTCGAACTTGTCTCATCTTCCAACAGTAAATTACTGGGTTCAAAGATGAGTTCATTAACATCAAGGTACCTGAAGAAATATCAAAAGCTTTAATACCGGTACTTAATTCAGAGTTTGCAACAACAGCGAAACTACAAAATTGCGGCAAATTACAGAGCAGAGCCAGTAGGTAAACGTAAAATGTACCAATGGCAGATCCTCGCAGCCTTGCAATATTCGCCATCTCTTCGCCATTTTGTGTTACTTGCTGTATTTGCAAGGCTTGAATTTGAACTCTGTGGCAACGCACGATAAAATAAATCTTGAAATAAAGCGCCGCTGAGACTGCGAGACACATTCCCCCAATAATGGCAAAAACAACGGAGGTAATATTCGTAGAGACCCGCCAGTTGAATAACGAAACAAATGCACTAAACACCCAATTTGAGATCACTGCAGCAACTACCCGCTTGTGAGTAACAAGTTCCTGGTATCTGAGGTGAAGATGAATCGCCAAGAATCTATCAACGCTCAAGGCTATTACACCAAAAAACGAGGCTGCAGAAAATAAGTAAGTGACAAAGATAAACGCGTTGCATACTGCATCAGTTGAATTGCCTTGCTGTAACCATTTGACGAGAAGCCCAAAGTAGAAAGGCTGGACAAGTAAACCAACACCAAGATCAGAGACAGCAAGACTCAGAAGCAATGTTTTCAGAGGTTTCGCCAACGAGGAAGATTTTTGAATCGCTTGGATTGTGATGCTGTTCAATATGACGGCAGTAATGATTAGGAAAGCGTTCAAGACACAGTTAACAATGTACCATGAATATAAGTCATCATATTGGGCACCACTGGGAATCAGCAATTCGTCACAAAGAGGACTTTTCATGATCTTGAATTTTTCTCAACTGTACGGTGTTTTGTGATGCTGAATATCCCCTGTTTTTGCACTTTAGGTTTTTATCTTAATTGCCTAACACGATTGAATAATTATTCAAGACGAAATTTGTCGATGCTCGTACCAATTTTGAAGATAAAGCATCTCGATTATTAAACTAAAATGCGTTTGTGATCTCTAGTTGCCATCTAAGTTCGTCACAATTAACTCCGCTGAATTAGAATAAAGCTATCGCCACAGACAAAATATTTGATTAGTGAGCTCAAAGTACCATGTCCCTCCACAGAGCAGGCGTTTCTTTCATGAGCATATTCTGTCATCTTCAGTTTTAATTACAAAATTTTAATATGTCTGCTGTTATCCAGACCTTTCACCGATTAAATAAATAAAACAAATAAAATAAAGAACAATATTTAGAGAGGAAGCCACATCAGCCTTGGCTGGTTTTCATGCGGGTTCTCTATCCTGGTCGAATTGGAATTTGATCGAGTGTTGGTTTTTGTGGAGCGAGGAAAACCGGAGAACCGAGAACCCACATATGGCACCGGGTGGGAATGGAACCCGTGCCAGATTGGTGGGAGGCGAGTGCCCTCACCACTGTGCCATCCCTGCTACCCAAAAGAAATAAAGAGAGTCATCTAAAGAGAACACGTACAGCAAAGCTACGTTCACGTCCATATGTATATTTTAATCACTTTAGACGTTCAACAAATTGACAACAACAGCATTTTTTTTTTTTTTGTGACATGTTCTAAAAAAGCATTTTAGCTCAAGAAATGTACGATTGCTTCATTTTGCAAAACTTCGCAAACCGAATGCTTTGATTCTTTCCAACGTTGCCTAATTCGACAAAACGTTTTGCTTTAAATCGTCGGTTTCAATTTCAGGTTCAATCCCCCAGCTAGAATACAACAAAGAAAATAATATTTGACATTTATCTTATTCTGTTTTCGCTGAGTAAAGAATGGGACGTGGGTGAATTTATTCCATGTCAATCATTTCACCTGCTTACAAGTTGTTCCTTTTTTTTATGCACTAATAAAAATGTTAACAAGTGAATATATGAAAGATCATATATTTGAACTACAGAGAAAGATGTGAAGACATGATTGGTCATCGCAGTTATGCACACAACGTAAGTAGTTGTAAAATTAAAGGCTGAAAAAGATTCAGGCTTGAACGGGATTCGAACCCATGACCTCTGCGACACCGGTGCAGTACTCTACCAACTGAGCTATCAAGCCAACTGGGAGCTGGTCACTTAGTGAGTTCGTAATGTACCCGTAGATGGTGAAGATGTGCTGCTTAAGCTGCGTATATAACTGCGATGGTCAATCATGTCTTCACATCTTTCTCCGCAGTTCAAATATATGATATTTCATATATTCACTTGCATTCTTCACCATCTTCGGGTATATTACGAACTCACAATGTGACCAGCTCCCAGTTGGCTTGATAGCTCAGTTGGTAGAGCACTGCTCCGGTATCGCACAGGTCATGGGTTAGAATCCCGTTCGAGCCTGAATTTTTTTCAGGCTTTAATTTCACGGCTGCTTAAGCTGTATATATAACTGCGATGATCAATCGTGTCTTCATAAAAATGTTAACAGCCCCTTTGGAAACTTGAAGCAAGATGTTAACTCCCACTATGAAAAGGATTCTCTCGTAAATTATACTTGCGAACAAAAAGGGCCCTCTACAAAAAGCAAAAGAAAATTTCAAACTCACATCCAGTTTTTATTTACGACTTTTGTTCGAGAAGAAACAGGTTTTTCATACTTCGCCAAGAGCGCGGGGTGTGACGGGAAGCGAGGCCGGAAAATAACCCTAGACAAATACCGTGCAGACCTACTTTCGTGAAGTGCATTCAAATTTCGTCATAAAATCTTCAATAGCTATTACAGCAGAAATACTGCGCAAGTTGTTTCTGATTGTTAAACCTATCTTTAGGTGACCTTGATCGTGATAAATTTGTGTATCTAAGCTTTAAATGGCTATTAGTTACAAGTCTTAATCCGTCAAGCCGAAAATTAATGCGTGATGTGAACTTCAACCAGAAGCCGTATGATCACCGACTATGTGATCTCGATATTGGACTCCCCTGTTAAGATAATGGTGCAGTTTCTCGTACCTTTTAGAGGATATGATTTGTTAACAGATTGGAACTCGGAGCAATATTCTGGCCTTTTTAAAGGGGTGGGTTACTGGGCACGATACCGATAAAAAAAATAGCGATAAAACTACAGCTTTAGAGCGACTCTAGATAGTTAAACATGCTGTTATTAACCTTATTAGACAAGCTGCAAGGTAATGTTTTCAAGGCAAAAATAACATTATTTTTTACGTTGTTTTTTGAAACCATTTGCCTCCAATCGCAAGTCGATTGCTGCACCTTCCTCAGCTGTGACTTGGGATTAAAACATACATTATCATCACCAACCTCTTAGAAACATGCACGGCAAATTTTAACAACATCTGTGCTTGTGCCTTTTTCAAGCCAGTTTCGAAGGAAAATATTCTCCAGTCGAAACGGGCAACATACTCAAATTCGAATGTGACGCCTTTACTCAGCTGTGACTTGGAAGGACATTTCGCAGTATGTCCAAGATAGCGTGTCGAATGTGTCTCATCTTCCAACAGTAAATAACAGGGTTTAAGGATGAATTGAGAAATATGAGGGTCCAACAATAATATGTTAGGCCCTTTGTAAAAGTACTTGATCCAGAGACTACGACAGCAATAAATCTACAAGTCTGCGGTAAATAACAAATCAAAAACACGAGATACACGTAGAATGTCCCGACTGCCGATTTTCTCAGCCCAGAAACATTCGCCGTTTCGTCATTCTGTGTTCCTTGTTGTACTTGGAGGGCTTCAATTTGTTCTCTGTGGCGTCTCACGGCTAAATAAATCTTGTAATATAGCAATGCTGTGGTTAAAAGACAAACTAGAGCAATAACGATAAACATCACGCTAAAGAAATCTTTTGGGATCCACAACCTTGCTAAGGAGAACAATACACTGAAGGCCCATATTGAGATCACCGCCGCCACAACTCGCTTGTGAGTCACAAGTTCCTGGTATCTGAGATGAAGATGAATCGCCAAGAATCTGTCCACACTCAGAGCCATAATACCGAAAAATGTAGGCACTGAAAACATGCCCATGGCGGAGACAAACACAGTGTACAGGGTACAAGTTGACTCACTGTTTCTTTGCAACCACTTGACCAGCAACACGACGTAAAAAGGTTGGCACAAGAAACCAACACCAAGATCAGAGACAGCAAGACTCAGAAGCAATGTTTTTAGAGGCTTTGGCAAAGATGAAGTTCTTCGCAGAGCCTGGATTGTGACGCCGTTCAATATAATGGCAGTGAGGGATAGTAAAACATTAAGGATGCAATTAACAATGTACGACGAATTTAAGGCCTCAACTTCCTCACTCTTGGGCTGGTATAGCAGTCGCAATTCGTCACAGAGAGAATTTGCCATGATTTTGAACACAGAGAGGTTTTGAATTCTTTCAATGGTAACGATCGCGTTTTGTAATATTGAAAGTAGAGATTTATCTTAAGAAATGAAAAATAAATATTTCTGATATCTATTTTACACGTCTTTTAAAAGTCCATCAAAATTAAAATAAAGCTATGGCTACCACACAAAATATTTGTTTTGACGTGCTTAAACATTTTACGTCTTGGCACTAAGAGCAGGTGGGCCAGGCCTTTATCATCGAAAATCTTAGCTTATTTGAATATTTCTTTTCTTTCGCCTACAGAATAAAAGCCATGGCTTCCAAACAAAGAAGAAAAGTCGTGCATGATGTCGGAGAAAGCACCAAAGAAATGAACGGTTTTTCATTTCCTTGTCTTTGAGCGAGGATATGTTGATTAATTTCGAATATTGAAAATTAAATTAGGCAGAATATTTACTTTCGTAACAGACAAACGAGTTTAATGTGAAGTTAAACAAAATCCTTTTTTATTATTATTCTTAAACTAATACACAAAACTCGCTGCAGGAAGATGAGCTTCTGGAGTCGACTTGACCGTATTCTCTTACAGTTGTTTTAATGGAATATCCTACGCAAGCTACCGTTAGTTGTTCCGCAATTAGTGCATTGTTAATTAGCTATGGTCTAACTTCAAATCGATTCTTAATGGGGCATCTAAAACTTATAACTTTATTTCTTGTCTCCGCTTGGTTTTTGCTGCGATTCAAATAAATTATTCCACCCACTGCGAGCTTTTCTAGAGGGGCCAAACATTTCTGCGACAGCTTTGCGAAGATTTGGCGACTTAGGTTTTGTTTGGCGGCGTCTGTATGTCGGTAACTACGACTAAGGTAAACCTAACAAAACTAGCATTTAGTCGATGCTGCCAACAAAGGAAAAGGAACAAAGGTCGTGGAATATCTCTCGTCTAAATAAATGTATACTACTCTTCTCAGTAGACCGCGACACCCAAGAATTTTTTTGCCGCCTTCAGAGTAACATTTTTGATGCCGCGAGTTTGTTTCAAACCAACCACGTGGTACATTGAAATGCACCACGTGAGGACATTTTTTCTGTGTGGCGTCATAACTTTTTCGTATTACGTGATGTTCATTCACAACGTGTTTATCTTCAAGAGGAAAGCTTATCGTGTCGAATGCGTCTAAAAAAAACCGCTCCGAATTTGTCCTGATCATATTTTATCTTCAGCTGATAAATAGCGGCCATGCGGACAGTTCTATGGCAGACAAAAAGCGCGGTAATCTTTCTGTTAATTGAGGACGAATGAACATATAACCGAATTTTAAGACTTTATGAACTAGAAGCGAAACTTCCGCGTGACACTAGCTTTTGATAGCTGAACAGAGCGGCGGCCATTTTGGATTTGAACGTCTGAGGAGATACTAGGAATGCAGTTGACTCGACATGTTTTATAACGAACAGTAACAAGCAGCGTTGTGCGCCGGTTGGTTTGGTTGATCAAATGTTTCAACCAAAATCAAACTCGGTTACACTTTAGTTGATTTGGCTGAGGTTTCCCCTGATATGGTTGATCAATATTGAAGAACCATTCTAACAAATTAACTAAAAGAAGGTTTTTTCGCCGTACAACACGAAGAAACCAAACAGACTCAGTTTATTCCGGCAGGACCCAGACGAACACGACCAAACGGTTATAATCAACCATTTCCATCGATCGAAAATGGTTGGAGCTCGTCTCCTGTTGTCAGAAATCATCAGAACCCTTTGTGACAGAAAAAAACAGGTCCTGACAAAACACGGGAAACCATCCAATAAACTTACCGTAAGTGAAAATTCCAACTTGAATCATTTCTTTGCGACACAGGCTGCTCAAAAACCTGTTGTGTATGACGACCCTTGACTGACACAATTTTTCCTCCCTTTGGACAATAGCCTCAAGTAACAAGGCTTTAAGCGTCTTAAAGATAATTTGCTAACTTACCAGAGATTCTGCCCTGGGTGACGCCCCAGACTCCACCAACAGTTTAACGACTTCAACGTGACCCGCCTCGGCTGCCATATGCATCGGTGCATAGCCATTCTAAATCAGTGGAAAGAAGGACTTGTTTTTTGGGTGACATTGCAAATTCTCCCAGCAAATAGTTTAAAGAATATGGACATCGCTAAGGAGAATTAGCGACGACACGATAACACACGGAACCGAACACCCCACGAGTAATAAGGGGTCTTCTTATGGTGAAGGGTCTATGACTCAGATCCCTAGTTCTAATCACTAGATGAAATATATATGTAACAGTCCCAAATTCAACTCCATCCGCTGGGATGTTTAGCCATAGTTTCGTACGAAAAGAATCAAGGCTATTGAGCATAACTTTCACGTGGTACTTTTTTATGCTGTAAAAAAGTGATTAACTTTAAGTTCTGTGGATGACACCGTAATGTGTAGCAACTGAAATGAAAGCTACTCAGCAGTTTTATGTGAGACCGTTTATTATGCAGTTTAAGGTGGTTCGAACTTTTAATACCGTGGATGAAACCCTACTAACAGGAAGCTAAATAACTTTTATTTTTGTAATTAAGGCCTGATGTTTATCAATTCTATTCCATTCCATTCCATTCCATTCCATGCTATGCTATACTATGCTATTCAATTCTATTCAATGTTACCTCATCAGGCGCGTTGATATCTGCTCCCTGTCCGATCAGCTGAGAGATCAGTTCTCTATGTCCATTGGCGGCAGCCAGATGCATGGCTGTTCGTCCAATCTTGTCCTTAACGTGGAGCTGTAGTGTTGATTTACTTAACAGAATGCTAACAACCTCAGAGTGACCATTCTCTGCGGCCAAGTGAAGAGGAATGGAACCCTACAATGGCGAGAAAATTAACATGCTAAGGTTGCTAAATTTAAAGTCATTAAAGATCTGGCAATGTCCTTTTCACTACAATGCATGCTTTGCTTTCGGCAAATCAAGCCAAACTTTTGCCATCCATGGAGATCATAACCTTGAACAATTGAATGTTTTGCCTTTTGTTCACAGGTTGTTGTTATTGTAAGTTTGTCAGAATGTGTTATTGTAATCGGGCTGGGTGCAGAAAATGCTTAGTTATAACGAAGTATTTCAGTTTTAGATCACATTGTGCCTCACTTCAAAATTTTAGGCAATTACGACATTTTAAGCAACAACGACATTCAATTTATTACCTCTTTTTAAAGCAACAAACGGTGTTTGAAGTGTTGCAATAAATGGGTATGGCACTGTTTTTTTCAACAACTGAAAATCTTCATGATTCTGTATATGTAAAACTAAAGAGAAGATGAAGTAATCACTCGTAACGACTGATTGGCGTAACAAACTGTTTGACGTCGGTTTTTCCTTTATGACGATAGGTAAACAATACAGAGCGTCCGCTCTTACCTGCACGGCTGTTGCCGAGTCCACGCGCACTCCAGGCGAGTTCAGCAGTATTCGCACGACACCCACGTGACCAGACTGTGCGGCTAAATGTAACGGAGTGAAACAGTACTGCGGGTGCAAACAAAAAAAGATTAGAAGCAGAGGGCTCCAAAGACTACGCCAACAAATGGCGCTCAATTGAGTCAGAAATAAGTCCATTTTGAGATAAATTTCAGCGTCAAACATCCAACCACAGTCAATAAAAACTAACTTACGTCCGAGCGTGGTCCTTTTTCACCGTTATCCACCATTGAAGGAGACTCGCTTTTGATTGTCCCGGACACCTTTAGGAGCATTTCTCTGACTACTTCGATCTGACCGTACTGGGCGGCCACGTGAAGAGCGGACAAGCCAGTCTACAAAACAACAGGTAACAAAAAATAAAATAAATACTGAATCACAAAAACTATTGCTGGACCAGCCAGTGACCCACTAGCTGTAAGGTCGAATGGGGTGGGGGGGGGGGGGAAGAGAGAGACGACGAGCGAGAAGAGGGGGGAGGTGAAAAAAAGAGTAGGGATAGAGTAAGAGGTAGACGTAGGAGTAGAAGATAGCCTCAGGGCAGAGATTTTCAATACCCTGTCTCCTACAGTGGAGCCTGTTCAAAGGTCAACGCAGCGAGCTAACATAGTAAGCCAGATCTAGAGCAGCTACTTAAAAAAATCGTCACATTCGTAATCCCATTTTTGATGGGTTAAGGTAACTTGCCCCAATAATGTAAAGGTTTCCATTTACACTTCTGGGTCGAGAGAGGCGCGGCCAAGCTGAAACCAAGACCTATTTATCCAACGTGCAAACCATTCGGCCACCGAGCCCTTCAATAGTACTTCTGATATCACTCTTGTAGCACCTGTAAAAAACGAGCTCACTAAAAGTAAGGACCCCTTAATAGTAACGCGCTTTCCGAAATTCGAGAATCATTCAAAAGTTTCAACCTCTGCCAAGTTCACGAGCCCAATGAAACTTAAGAAGTGCTTTTGTCCCTGTATACTCCAAAGTGCAATCTGTCCTTGCGTTCCGTTTATTTTGCAAGTATTTTCGTAAGAGGTAAGTCGGAGGTTAAATTTAAAATTCTCCTAACCTTTACGCTTGCCATGCTCCAAGGAACTTTCCCGCGCAAAACCTCTAGCACGTCCACGTGACCAAACCTGGCTGCCAGATGAAGAACTGTCATCCCATCCTATTGAAGAAAACAAACAATAGGGTTGAAAACGATGCACGTCGATTTAATTAATGAGACGTAAAAGTTCATTGGTCTGCGCCATTTCTCTCGCATTTTCTAGTCTCTTCCTGTGGTAAAAGGAAACTTAATGATATCAAAAGTATGTTGCCCTCGAGTTGTGTGACCATCTTCACTCTTAGCTATAGACGGTGTAAGAGCGGGGCTGGTACTTACCGCATCTTCATCACTTGCCGAGGCTCCGTGCGCTATCAACACTTCTACAACAACTTTATGACCACCGCTGGCCGCCAGCAACAGGGGTGTGGCAAATTTACGCTGTAAAAAAAGGAAAATTGGAATGGTTAAGATTCCAAGATTGATAAATCTTAAAGGAGTAGGGATTATAACGAGTTTTTTACTAATGACTCTAGGAAATGAAACAATGCTATCGTTACCTTGTTTCTTGCTGTTGTAATTCCTGAAGGGTTGAATTTCAAGAGTTCTTTCATCACTAATACACTGCCTTTCATCGCTGCGATGTGAACACAGGTGCTGCCTTCCTGTAGAACGAAGAAGTAAAGGAAAGCTGTAACAACCATTAACTTCCCTTTGACTACCAATGTTGTACTATACATGAAGCCCAAGCTAGCACTCTTGAATTAACTACCGCACCGACTCGCTGCTTTCTTACCGCGTTTTGTTGCATCATGACTCCAGGTTTACGATTCAGGAACAGCGTCACTACTTCGGAATGATCGTTTTGTGCGGCGTAATGAAGAGGAGTTTGTCCTTTCTGTCAACAAGACAGACAAGGTTAAAGTCGTACAAACCGTTTTTCTTTTACTGCTCATAAAGAAATAGAAATCGTTGTAAAGTTCTCTAGCAACCAACAGAGCAAACACAGTGTTTTGGAAGCAAAGCTGAAAACATTTGTGGCTTAACTTAGGCGCTATTTCCTGCCTGAAGCGCCTGTTGCACGTTTTCCCGTCCATGGCACCTTCTGCTCGTTTTCCCGCGCTTTTCACCGATTGTATGTTTTAACTTTGAATTTTGATTGGTCAGTTGTACAATTTACATTTGTTGTGATTGGCCTGTTGCGATTATTATAGTTTTTGCTTGACAATATTCAAAAGATACGTACTTTATGACAGCCAAACGAGAATAGACTCGCGGGTTCGAAAGTAGTTTTAGCGCGTGCACGTAATAAAAGACAATGATGTTGGCAGGTACTCACGTTGTCCAACGCACTGATGTCAGCTCTCAACTCTAAAAGATGCTCACAGACCTGCAGTCGACCCTTCTCCGCGGCTAAATGCAGTGCTGTCTTCTTTTCCTGTAGACAGAATGCTCTCGTTAGCCTAAGCTCAAACATTGCAGACAGGTTGAGAATAGTGGAGAGTACCGGAACACAAACTCTCACCAGTGTGAAGGCGTCCACACTTGCTTTGTAACTGGCGACTAGAAGACCGACTAGCTCTTTATGACCGCTCTCTGCCGCCAGATGGAGAGGAGTGAGTCCCACCTATAAAGAAGAATATCTCTTGTGAGTAAATAGGAGGAGAAATGTAACAATCTTCGCTGTCGTTGATTTGTTTAATGCAATCTAATTGTTGCGCAGTCCTTCACACCAAGAAGAAGAATAGCTTGTCAAAGAAAAATGAGCAATAGTCAGTAAATTATGTGGGAGTGACCATCGTTCCTGAAAAATCCTCGTTAAAGTGGGTAATAGACATGATGTGGCCTTATTTGTTCCATAGAAGTTTTAAATGCTTTGTTTTAAACTCAACATCTCAGACGATAAGACTTCTAAAATAGCAACCCAGCTCGTAATCCCGTTCACACTGTCAGCGAAACTAAGCTGTCGTGTGAACGGAGCATATGTTATGGAGAGAGATTGTGGATTTACCTTGCTTTTAGCGTTCACATAAGCTTTATGCTCGAGCAATTCCTTAGCCACATCAAGATGGCCTCGTTCAGCGCACACGTGTAGAGCAGCACGGCCGGACTGACAACAAGAAAAACAGGAAAAACAAGATAGTCAGGTGTTAGTTAAGTTCCAAAGCTTCGCTGCAAAATCACGAATATTATATTGTAACAGTAGGTACCTCATCAAACACATCAACTCTGGCATGGTACTTAATCAGCGTGCGAACGACTTCGACGTTTCCTTTGTAAGAAGCCACAAGCAAGGGCGAAGAACCACTCTGAAAAAAAAGATGCCACTTCCTTTAAGACTCGAAAAAAACAAAACAACTCGGTGATTATTACAGATATACAGTCAACTCTCTCTTAACGGACACCTCTATAAGACGGTCAACTGTATAAGACGGACACCTAGTGCTGGTCCCGGCCGTTTCTCAGTCATTTTACTATAACCAAACTCTCCATAAGACGGACACCTCCATAAGACGGACAACAGACAATTTGAAATCGTCAACGGACACTTGTGAGGTGCTGAATGTGACATCCTTTTAGACTTGGTGCCGCGAAAGACAGTCCTGAGTCACAAGATGATTATGTTCCCGTCTGCAGAATGTACTGTTCACTGTTTGGCCGGACTCTAGTTAACCCTTTAACTATTGATTGTAATAGGACAAGAGATTCAATTTTATAAATATGTTTTAGTTCCAGTTTGTAGGTTTCGTTCAAGTAAATAGCTTAAAACAAACTTTAAACAGACGCGCATTCACTGTGTACAGGTTTAGCATTATTATCTTAAAATTCCTGGGGTCATGTTACGTCGACTCTCTACAAGCCGGACACCCCTCTAAGACGGACAGCTGAGGCCGGTCCCAATGGTGTACGTCTTAGAGAGAGTTGATTGTATTACAGCTTTATTACAGCTTCGCATAAACAGGTTGAAAATTTGTATGCGTAGACCTTCTTGCTGATTACTTAAAAATTTTTTAAGTAATCAGCAAGAAGGTCTACGCACTTTACAATTTAATTGTAAAGGGCCTCACCCTCGGCTTTGATCACTGACACATAAACAAAGTCATTATCATTGTAACAGCTTCGTCTAAAACATTGGTGATACGAGTAGAGAACACGATCGCTTTCGTGAAGTTCCGGGAGAAGCCGAATAAAAATTAATTAACTTTAGCGATTTTCCCGCGCTTTCAAGGGCTCACAAATTACTGCTGCAAGTTCTGAACAGTTCATAACGCAATTACTTTTTAATGCAAATTAAATTTGTTCCGTGGATATGACGTTTCGATCTTCGGTTTTTCTGTTTTTGGAACAAAGGAGAACTCTCATATTGTCTTAATGGAAATACGTCGCTGGGCATGCGCAGTGTATAGTTCTGATCTACTTCTTACCGATGATCGCTTATTGACCGTGGCCTGCAGCTTGGAAGGGGGAATGGACTCTAGTAACGCGATCAAGATGTCGTTATTTCCTGAGCGTGCGCACTCGTGGATTGGAGTTTCCATGGACTGCAATAAACAGAATCAAAACTGTCATGACATGCAAAAAGATTAACTCTACTAGAGAGTGTGTTTGTTATAATGATTGAAGTGCGTAAATGAGCCATTCTCGCCTCCTAGCTCTTCGCGTCTGACACCCGGCTAAGAGACGCGACAAGAGCCATGGGAACGAGAATTGCGAATGAACACGCGCATGCGTGAGTAAAATACGTTCGTGTGTCACCGAATCAGAGAAAGAGCGAACGGCATCCTTTAGATTCCAAGATAGTCTTATTTTGCTGATTGAATACAACTGATGGCGTGCCCCACAATTACTCAATCAATGCAACAAGACACATTTCCATGCTGATTACATGGACATTGACCCTCACCTGGTGAGTGACCGCTGTGCAATCGGCACCGTGTTCAAGGAGTAGTTGGACGATGTCAATATCGGCATTTCCTTTAACCTTTGACTTGGAGAGCTGGGCTGAGTAATGAAGAGGAGTCTCGCCTTTCTGCAATGTATCAACCCTTGTTAGAACTAAAGCTTATCCTCGGCAACCCCGTTAATGGCTTTTTTAGAGTAGTAGGGTGGGGAGTGGGAACACAAGGGGACCTCATAAACACTCCAGTGCAAGCAAAAGCAGCGTACAGGCCTGTTGGAAAGCTTAAAAAGGTTCAGGTCCATTGCTATCCCAGGGAACAGAGGAGACAGATAGTCATTAATCTTACTACAACAAATGAAGTTCTTGACTTGACAACAAGCACTGCGAAAGATAATATTCAACCCATTCCTGCTTGAAATTATATCTGTATTTTATTATATCTGTGAACTTCTGTGTTAAGTAATGCAGTGGAATGGAATGGAATGATGTCAAACACGAAAGACCATGTTTGACCACAATTCCAAACACCGAGAAGAGAGTTGAAAATACAACGCGCAGCGGAGTATTTTTGACAAACTTTGAGGTGTTTGGAAATGTGGTCAAACACTGTCTTGAGTGTTTGATATATCTTCTCAAACGAAACTTAAACTGAGGAGAAAACGGAGTAATACAATCATAGAAATCTATGTTAATTAAGATCAGATATTAAACAGATATTTAAACATGACCGTCATGGTCACGAGTTTGTGAAAGTGTTTTATTTCTCACGTTATGTTACTCACATCAGTCGGCATATTGATGACTAGCTTGGCTACAGCTTTAGACTTCACTTGGAAGAGAACTCGGATCAGTTCCTCCAGAACAGAGTAGTGTCCAGCACGGATGGCGTGATGTAGGGCAGACTCACCATTCTGCAAAACAAAAATATTTACAACGTTGTTACAATAGCGGCTCTATCATTAAGCGTGCGAGGACATCGTGCTGCAGACAGGTTTAACTACTCGGTTATCGCAGTCTAGTTCCTTGCCTAACGTCCTAATCGCAACAAAATACCAGTTTTTGACAGGTTCTATGCACATCTAATGACTACTTAATTTGTGATCCCCAGGAGTTAGAGCGGACCAGAGCGGATTTCAATTGAGTGTCGTAAAACCAAAACCAAACCAATTACTTACCAATTAGACTACTCAGCCAATCTCAAACCGTAGTAAAACCAAACCAAAACCAAAGTAATTGCCTGATTACTTCTGAAACTCAATTTAAAACCGCTCTATACAGCTCAGCAGCTGCACGTTTCCCGCGCTTTTCCGCGCTTGCAGCCCGCCTTCCACCGATCCCAATGTTTACCCACGCCGGCCGCGCTTCCCTTTTCATTGCTTACCGATTGTTTTTGCATGTTTCGAGCTCTGTTTGGCAGGTATCAGACACAAATAAAAGTTAAATGTAAATTTAGGACTTTTTGATCTTCAGTTTACTGAGGTCTGCTAAAATATTATTCTTTACTGCTCTAGGAGAAATTTATGAAATTTATGTTTTCATAATTACCTTCGCCCTCCTTGCAGTATCCGCTTTCTCGTTGATGAGCAGCTTTAACACTTTCAAGTTTCCAAAGCGCGCTGCAACGTGCACAGCCGTTTCTCCATTCTAAAGAAAAAGCAACCGATGCTATTGGGAAGTCTTGACATTAAATTGTACCACATTGCACTGCATTGCGTTGCATCGCATCGCATTACATTGCATTGCATTGCATTGCATTGCATTACATTACAATATTGAGCACTGCTAAGAAACAGCAACATAAACTCTCTAAAAGCAGGCTTCCATATCCAACGCAAAGATACTTAAGCGCCATATGGTCGCAGACCTCTTCTAGGGAACAACAAAGTTATATTAAAAAATTTGGCGCCCAAATACAGTAAGGAGTTGAACAATGAAAATCTAGGAACTCGATATATTGTTAGCGATCATATGGAACCTGGCATTAAATGCGTTTCACATATTTATACATTACTCAGCGATCCACTGCAAAAACACATGAGTGGAAAACTCAATTCTGCACGGGTTTTACTGGCCAATAAGACGTCTTCCCTAACATTCAGCTACAAGACAGCCGGACTGAATGAATTCAAACAATCGAGACTGAGATTAAATGCATCTATTTGAAGACCTTCTTCGGGCTTTCATCTTGCCTCATCTCTCTTTATGTCTCTGATGCATGGACAAGGAAAAAGAAGACTGTATAGAAGGTTTAAAACGTGCTTTTCAACTGGACAAGTTTTTGAATGTTAGCATCTTAAGTGGAGAAATGATGCAGCTTTAATAAGTGTTTCGAATACTTTCCGTTTCGCCCAAGTGAAAGAACAAAAAGGAAAAGAGTATGAGGCAGGTTTTTCCGCAAAACAAGTAGCTACACTAACATCACTCGGTGCGTTAACATCCGCTCCACTCTTGATCAGCATCTCTGCCACTTTATCCCCATCTTTGATCCGCGCTGCAATGTGTAACGGCGTCTCCTCGGCCTGCAATAAAAATTAAAATGGTTGAATTCTTGTCATGAGAAATAAAAAAGAAGGGAATACCTTATCAAGAAGATCACTGAAGTGCCACTATAGTTATTTATGGCTGCACGCGACAATTGTGAACTCAGGACAAGCCAATTCCTTCAGGAGCAGTGGAAAAAAGTCTCACCTTTCCGCCTCTGTGCTGAACGTTAGCACCGTATCCCAGTAATATTTGGACTACTTGCGGTTTGCAGTGCTTCACGGCGATGTGTAGAGCGGTGTATTGGTCCTGAGAAAAAAAAGAAACACATGAACAATACACACAATGAACTCTGCGCGAGTTCGCATCAATAACGCAGTGTAAAATCTTGTTTGTTTGCTTCCTCCTTACTATAGGCCGTTCTCACACGAGGTCAAGGCAGCCATATTAACAAAACATATAAACCAACGGCGGCCACACTTTCTTTTGTCCCAATAAATTTACATGGCGCTGGACACGTGAGTTGACACTCTCGTAACAGTTTCCAGAAAGCAAGTGAGGAGAATAAAGAAAATCATCAATTGAGAACAAGCAGCGGAGCCTCACTTTTGTTTTTGTGTCCACAGTGGCGCCCTTTGAGAGCAGCGCCCTAACGACACCCACGTGACCTTTTCTCGCCGCAGCATGGAGACACACAGCACCGTCCTATGAGGATAACAACAAACAAACAATTAAACAGTTTGTAGTCATTCAAATAAAAAACAATCGAGCAATGCTTTCATAAGCGGAACTGTTTATCATACTGTAGAAGGTTGTTCTAAATTTTAAGGCTATACATCAAACCCTAGTGTGTGACCATTCAAATGAAAACGACTGAGGAGTGCTTTCAAGTGGAACTGTTTATTATGCTGTACAGGGTTGTTGTACCTTTTTAGTTCATGGATGAAACCCTAGAGTGTTACCATCCAAATGAAAGCTGTTGAGCAGTACTTTCATGTGGTACTGTTCATTATGCTGTACAAGGTGGTTCTACCTTTCACGTCTGTGGATGAAACCCTGGTGTGTGACCATTCAAAGGAAAGCTATTGAGCAGTACTTTAATCTGGAACTGTTTATAATGCTGTACAAAGTATTTTTAACTTTTAATTCTGCGGATGAAGCCCTAGTAGATTCTGTCTGTCGCGCTGCAAAAATGATTCTAACTTCTAACTGGGAATTGAACCTTGGCGCATGACTAAATAAAATTTCCTTTCTATCTTTAAAAGAGGATACACTCTATTTACCTTGTTGGGCATGTGGAGTGGCACACCCTTCTTGAGGAACACTAGTGTAGTGTCGGGGTGTCCAGCTTGTGATGCTATGTGCATTAATGTGCTGCCATCCTAAAAAATAAAAACAAACGTATTAAAATCTTACAAAGTATATAGTTTCTCCAAGCTATATTCTTTTGTGTTAGCAATGTGGTTATCCTAACAAGTTACTTGTACTTACAGGACAAAAATAACAGCATAAATTCAGTAGCATTTCCACGTAAAAATTCCATACCTTTGTTCTCAAATTCACGTTTGCCTTCAGCTTGTCCACTAAGAACTCAGCTACGACTGAGTGACCTCTTTGAGCCGCCAAGTGTAGTGGCGTGCGGTCGTGCTGTTAAATGAGGAAGAGAAGAAAAGTTTGAAGCGAAGTTAAGGAGTGGAGTTGTGTCAAACAAAGAAAATATTTGGAGAATCCTATTCTAGAAATGACAGAGACAACTTTCATATACGGTATGCCTACATTACAGCTTTGTTTGTTGAGCTCTGCAATTTCGCAGACGACAAACAACGCGCTCTAACCAAAGAGAGCGAAGAGGTAATCTTTTCGGCCAATCAAGTCTAAGATCAAAATGCTCGTTAACGTAACCTTCCCCGTCTCTGAGCGATTTATGGTTCAATGCATTCCCGAGCTTAGCAAAAGTCACATTTTTTCCCGCGCTTTTCACCTGTTACACTCTTCCGCCCTTTCCACTGGGTTGCACGTCTTTGTTTCCAATTCTGATTATTTTATTGCACGTTTTGCCGCCATAGTGGTTCACTCTGCGATGATTTTAGTTTTATATCTGCTATAAGGACGAAAATGCGCTTTGCCCACGCCAATTTTTGCTCGCATTAAAGGAGCTACCTCACAATTTACGCATTACAGTGAAAAGTTGAGCCTAAATTTACCAAGTTCGTCGTTTCTAATTCGTGTTAATCTTCGCCATCCTTAACCATCCTTTTTGCTTTATGGTTTATTATTATCTCTTTGGTGTTTTTCTATCTTCGTAAACTACTATTTTCAGGTTTCCTTCAATTTAAAAGTAATTTTTTACGTGGCCAAAATAACTCAAAATGCCGTGACTGAACTCCTTTAACAAACAAAAACACAAACACTCACTGAATCGGCGATGTTCGCGTCGACGCGAGTTGTTTGAAGAAATTTGATCATTGCCTCATCTCCTTCATAAGCAGCGATGTGTAGGGCCGTCTGTCCCTCCGCCTGTTCAGGAAATAACAGATCCAAGATAAAGCTAATTAAGACGCTTATTGGCTAAAATTGCAAACAAGACAAGGCAGTTTTTGAAGTTACGTTTTGCACATCGACGGGACAGCCAAATTCGACAAGAAGCTTTGCAATGTCAACGTCTTTCTTTCGTACAGCGGCGTGTAACACGGTGTCTCCGCTGGCCTGAAAGAGATCATTAAAAGATTTGTATAAGTAATCGTAGAAGAATAAAACTAAACTAAGCACGTAGTAACAAAACTAAGCCTCGCATATGGAGACGCTGGTTTCATTATGGAACTAGTGTGGAGTTCGGGACCAAACCGCAGTAAGAGTCGGGCCATAGAAATTTACTCTGCTTTCCAAGTGAACGGAAGAGAGCTTACTCTTATACGACATAAAATCTTTCTTTTGGACGTAAATACTTTTTCCTCACACGAGCTGGCGTTTTCTGTTGTCCTTTTCTGTAGTCTGTACTACAAAGAGATCAAATACCTTTGAAAGAAAGCCCTTAATTTTACCAACTCTTGTTAATCTTTGAAAAGGCTAGCCTCTGCTTACTCTCCACTCGCGCTCTGGCGCTCGCCATTTTTCTTTGCTCTATATCCCATCAGCAGGTCTTATTAAAGGTTGGCTCTTACAATCTAATTACTCGACCTTCTAGTTTATAAGAAGATTAAACAAAAAAAAAAAACTCTCAACAAGGAAGGCAAACGCGACAGGACACGGAATTCAGAACAGGATTTTATTTCAACTTCCGTTGCTCCGTTCTGGGCTTCCCTGAAATAAGTACCTACCCCTCGGGTGATCTTGACTTGTTGTTCAGCTTGGGAACCAAGCAGCTCTTTCACGACTTGTTGGTTTCCTGCCACGATCGCGAGGTACAGTGGGATAGATCCACTCTGGAATTACAAATAACAGTTTGTTGCCTTCGTAAAACCCTCATACCTATTGCTGTACTACCCACAAGCGCTTGCAAGTTGTGAGAAAAGCAGTGACTACATGGTCGAGAAACTTCGCTCCGATCAAGTTCTTGGTGATAAATATCCTAAGCCACTTTAAGCGATCACTTTCGAATTGCGGTCTTCTAAATTAACTTTGCAGATCACAGTGCTCAGTTTCTAAACCCTACCTTTCTACTTTAATTTTGAACAAAAAGGAACTTCAACTTACTGAACTCGACTTAAAGGGACACCGCCACCATTTTTAGCATGATTTTGGAAATCTCATATAAAAAACATATATCGATCATTGGAAGCTGAACAATAATGGTTTTATTCTGTAGAGCAGTACTCGACAAATGATTAGGACCCATTAGGAAGTGAGGATGGCTAACGATGGCGAGGATGGAAACGGATTGTGATATGGATTTTTGAAAAAGCGTCAGGATGTCAGTTTTTTAAAGGTTCAAGTTTGGCTCGAAAACCGTTGAAATTTTGCAAAAATGTTGCCGTAGTGTGGGACTTTCTTTAAAAAATTGCTTTTAATCATTTAGTTAGAGCTAATTGGGGACCATGTCGTGGATTTATAACAGTTTTAAGCAAATATATCGTGACAGTGTCCCTTTAAGGTGTAGGGCCTGATAGCACATTTGCGGCATTTCACTCGAGCTCGGTCGACAAATAATTTGAGGTAAAAGATGACCAAGAACGCCAAAGATACGTCAGTACACTGCACAGTTTGGACATAAAAGTGCTTATTATGTTCTCCTTTTTTTCCTTTAGATTCTTGGATTACTTATTCATCGACTTTCGGATTATCAGACTCACTTTTAACCTCCTTTAATTAAAATTGGCGTGATGTGTGGAGGGGAACAAGCACTCGTTGCAAAATGATGCCTGTCTCTGAGTAGTAATCGAGTCAGCGGTTTTCGTCATTTACTTTGCTAGGCAACTTGAGGTCCACTTCTAGAGTGACAGTTTTCGGAGCATTCGTGGGTTTTCGCTCTAGTTCTCAATTGAATAAGGAAAGTTTTCCAGTTCTTCAACAAAGATTTTCAAAATACGACACTTGTTTACAAGAATGAGTCAATTTTTTTTACTCACTTTGTCACTTGTGAGTTTGGCATCCTTCCCAGACGCTTTTAGGAGCGTTTTGACAATCTCCACGGCGCCAGAGGGGCGGCTGCAGGCCATGTGCAGCGGCAGCTGCTCTTCAGGCTGAAAAGCAAGTTGAGATTCGAACATCAACATAGTTCCTCATCCCAAGAATATCCATGACGAAGTCACTCTACAAAGATCTGTGTTGTGTTCTGGTTGGTTGTCGCTTGGCGGGTTTCCAATTTTCGCGCGCAAATGACAAGTAATAAGTGACATTGCACGCATTTTTCCAGGGTTACGTCGTAAATATGAAAGAATAATGTCTGTTTATACGTTCAAAATAACGAGCATAACTTCGAAAAGTCAAAACCAGAAAGACATAATTTATTGATAGAACCCTAAAAGTCAGAGCAAAAGAGAACTTCACTCGACTTTAGATGCAGACCACCTGCCAACATTTTAGGGGAGGGGTGGGATTATTATATTTGTTTTCTTTTCACATCCTTACCCCTGCTGTGAGACTCGCATCCGCCTTTTTCGAGAGAAGAAGTTTGACGATTCCGTCTGAACCAGAGGAAGAGGCATAGTGTAAAGCTGAGCGTCCCCCCTGCAAGGATAAGGACATTAGTGGATCACTTTAACAGAGCAAATATCTTTGCTTTAACAAGATCAATGTTGCTACGGTTACCGTCTATTGATGATAAGCATAACCCTGAAAACGTAAGAGCAAAATCAAGTTACGAGATTGAAAAACCTTCTCTAAACGATGCATTCAAACGCTGCAACATACGCAGACATCGAAAATGGCAGTAAGGCAACTCTTAATTGTCTGTAAAAGTCACGTTTTGTAAAAGAAAATGTCTTGTTCACTATTTAAGATCCCCTTTCATATCTTAAAAAAATTCCCGGATTAATTCAATTTTCCATGAATCTACGTTAATGAGGAGATCGAAAACCACCGACATAATAGAACAAGAATCGCTCTACAGTAGCTTTCACTTAAAGATTACGTGATGAATTCAATGTTCATCTGCCCAGGTGGACACTTGAGTTTTGTAAATACAAGACAACAATATAACTAGAAACAATAGCCGCCATTTACGCTAAAAGACAGACATCTGATGCTAAAGATTACTACTGCTTGTTGAATGAAAAGAAAGTGCAATCACGGCTAGTTTTTGTTATCGTTCATCTTAAGTAATAACTTTGCCACACTAAATAGCTAGTGTTTCATTGTCAATCTACCGTGTACACTTGAAACTGAACGATTACACTTCAAAGGACATACACGAATGGTAGCCAATTTTGAATACTAATGGCCAAAATATTTTCTGGGAAAAATTGCTTTAGATATATGACGAAGCTCGAGATCAACTGATTAATTCAAACAAAAATAATTTTCTTGGAAGCAATAGATCCAAAAAAAAATTCCTTCCTAATTGTTTGATAGAAATTCAAATTTTCACTGACTTGTTTTGTTCTTTGTCGACAATCTAAAAATGGGTTGAAATGCACAAGTTGTTTCTGGTCTAAGTGCTTAAGAAATCAGTCTAATCTTTTTGAACAATATTTAGCACAAATCACAAGGCTTTTGTGCCTGACAAACATTAAATTGCAACTTGTTATATCTGTGAGACGCAAGAAACTTACTTATCACCTTAAACAGATAATTATCTGTAGAAAACCATAATACAGTGGAAGCCCGTTAATACGACCACCTCCGGGCCATGGAAAATTGGTCGTATTAACGGGGTGGTCGTATTAAATAATAAAATGACTGTCTGAACTTTTTTTTCGGACCAGAATAAAGTGGCCGTAATAACGAGGTGGTCGTATTAACGGGGTGGTCGTAAGGCTGGGTTCCACTGTAATATCACTTAAATGATATAAAAACTATTAAGGACTCGAAAGGCAAAAATTTTTAAAGCATGCTAAGTCGCACTCACTTCTGAAATTCGTGGGAAGAAAAAGAAACAAATATTGTTTCCCAACTCTAGTAAATAAGTGACCATTGTTCATACAATGACATGGAAGTGATCATGTACAGTTTAAAGCGTTTTGTACTGATAAATTCACGGCGATACTATTTTTAATACTGACTTTTCTGGCTCAAACCTTCTCCCAAAAAATAGACAAAAGATTGTGAAAGGACCGCTTTTGAAAGAGCATAATATTCTTTAATATATTCCGTTTACAATAGGATTGAAAATGTCACAAACTGCCTTTTAATTAGGCCCTGTCCACGCTACGCCGGAGGAATTTGAAAACGGAGGTTTCACTCTGAAAACGCATCAAATGTTTTCCGCCCACATTACGCTGGTGGGGGCATTTGGAAACGGCGTGTTCACTTTGAAAACGCATCAAATGTTTTCCGTCCACACTACGCCGGAGGAATTTAAAAACGCAACAATCACCGGTCATTTTGAATTTGTGTTTGAGGAAATCTCGGTCGGGGAATTCACATGATTATCGGGACGCCATGGTTTTCGAAAAGCTCCGTTTTTAAAATGTTTCCCGCCCACACGAAAACGAATAGCCGGCGTTTTCAAATTCCTCCGGTTTGCGGAGCGTTTTCGAAATGCTCCGTTTTCGTGACGGATTAGTGTGGACGGTAGACCTAACCGTAGAAATAAAAGTCGCGTTTTCAAATTTCTCTGGCGTAGTGTGTGGACGGGGTCTTAATTGCGACTAGAGAATGTAAATATCATGGTGGATTTGTCAAGTAAAACGCGGGATGAATCTCAGGCTATTTTTAGTTGATGAATCAAAACTGTGAACAACATCTGTCTTATAAAGCGATTCTTTCTGTTCTCACGTCATTTTGTATGCATTGCGAAAACTTAAAATGTCGGAAGACAATTCAACATAATAAATAACTTCTTTTGACCTGAAATATAAACATTTTGATCAAAAATGTCTACTTCCGTCCTCAGTTATTGTTTATTAAAATCAATCTTTTTGGTAAAAGTTAAAAATGTAAGGCGAAGCAAAGATTAAGTCAAGTAAATCTTGTCAGTCAGCGAAAGTTCACTTTTTTTCGTAAATTTCAGGTAGCCTGGATAAAGGCAATTCGGAAATTGTGCTGTAAGATTCGTTTTTGTTCAATTCCACTCAAAAGTAATTAACTTTTTATCGTGGCATATGTTTGCAATACAAATACCAATCATTTTAGGGTGAAATATAGCGCGGAAATCTAACCCAGCCAGGATTAAAGATGTAGAGATTGCTAACGTAAGTTATAATTTCAATTACAAGTGATTTTCAACATGAAAGTACTGTTCAAAAATCTAGAACTCACGGAAGCCAAACATAATTTACTTGAAGTACCATCTTGAGACGTTTCAACATCGGAAAGAAAATCCCTCGAATGAAGTCCGACTTTAGAGAAATAACCTCTTTGTTTACTTTAAAGTATTTCATTTAGTCTCAATTTCAGTTGATAAACAGAAAAGAGTAGATTACGGGTCAACAAGTGATTATAACCCTTACTTTCATTGGCTAGTGATTTTATTTTCATTTCCAAACGGCAAACATGAGTGAATAATTTGTAGCACATGTGTCTGATACGTTTCAGCCGACAATTCTAAGTGTCAACAATTTCAATTTTTCAAAAGGCGGAGAGATCTGTTTGTCGGTAGAAAATGTAACTTTAAAACGCTTTAGAAAACGATAAACTCAATACAAACAGTGCACGTTACAAGAAAACTCGAAACGAACTTGAAGGAAATAACATTCAAAAGCGTTTCTTCAGTAATAAAAGACCAATTGAAAGTTCTATGAAAACCCACGCTTTAAAACGGAATTTTTTTTGTCGTATTTGAAGGACAATTGGAAAAAACCAAATTCAGAAACGTTTCACTGCATTTTGCACAAGAAAAAGGGAATAGGAGAATTAGTTTTATGTCGAAAGCTACAATTCAGAATTTTTTATTTTTAATGTTATTTATATCTGTGGAAAATATTGGTGTGATAGCAAATTAGAGGCGACTCTACATAACCTAGAATTTATGTATTTAAGAAGAGGAAAAAACTGACCGAACAAAGAAAACTTGCATGTATTAAACTAAATATGTTTTCAAAATTACAATATTGTTCACGTACTCGAAGAAAAATAAATCCACGTTTCCTGAAATATTTTTTTAGAAGATATTGTGCAAAGAATTACACCAATATTTATCAAATGGTATGAGTTTTCTCTGTCAAAACAACAGCGTTGAAAAGCACCTCGTAACACAAATGTATCGTTATTGAAGCTCAACACGTCCGCAGCCACTGCTGCCAAAAAGTCAGGTGATAGACTTGTGCGAAAGGTAGTTACTGAAGACTGGCTGTAATCGTTACTGTCGCAACCAAAAAGGTTTATTGATCGTAGGGACTCTGAGGAAAGCAGCCTTAAGAGATGAACAGTCGAGTTTATAACCACCGGCTGACAATTTCTTCACAACTTGTCTCCCCTCTAAGACTTTTTTGTTCGCGGAAACCGATCTTCTAAAACATTGCTTGCACAAAAAGGATCGAAAGCGACGAAATTCGCTTCGACGCAAATAAATTTGCAGTGCAAATATTTTACGAGCAAAAAAATAGGCCGCATAGTGAGCTCAATTATACACTGCAGATTAAACATTAATGGAACATTAATATTTGATCCTAAAGTTTGAAATCAAGGGCCGGTTGAAATTGCGGTTTACCGCTCTTTTAAATTATAGTTATATTATAGTTTAAAAACTATAATTTCAAATATCTGCCTATATCTGCGTTCTTTTCAAACAGAAAATTTGAACGCGCTTGTTCGGGGAATCTTAAAAGTCGTCCTGAGATTTCAAGCCAGCTGAAATCTTTGACTTGCCGTCAGCTGTGTTGATGCAAGAAATTCAATTTTGGCGTTCTTTTCTGCAAGAATATCGCAAAACAAAAGGCATCGAACAAACAAGAGCTTTGCTATTATCATTTGCGTTAGCCGAAACTCAAAAGGACGATCGAATTGATTCGCGAAAAAAAAAGGTCTCAACTCAACAACCCAATTTTTTTTTCCGTTTTGTGATTTAGCATAGTTTTATCAAAACCTACTCTACCTCTTCGATTAGTTCAATTTAAACTCAAAATACACATAAAATTCTGTATGCTGTTGCCGTTTAGATAGTAATTTGCTAGAACATCAAATAAATAACCGAGGTTGCACGCTCTGTCGTCGTACCAACGTAACGAAGTGACCATAAAGATCTTCACCAATTCTAGAAATGTGCCTACTGAAAATTACAGTCTTGGAAACAGGCTACGTATATTTTGTCAATCCCAGCTCTCTACTAATTAGGCTATGGGCTAGGGAAGTCAGCTCATTTGATATGGCAACGCTGACAAAATGGCAAACAAATAATTTGATGTCGATCTTGTGTAATTAAAAAATGGTTTCGAAAAACAGTGCCGAATTAGCGACCACAGTGTATCTAGTGAAACAAACTGCGTACTTACCTTATCTCGGTCGGTAACTACAGCGCCAAGCTCAAGAAGTTTTTCGACGATGTTGTGTTTATTGTCCCGGGCCGCTAACATCAACGGAGTTAAACCGTTGTCCTGTAAAAAAATAAGAAGTAGATAGAAAGAAGTTCCGTGAGTGAGAGTACGAAAATTGGTCATTGTAAAGAGCAAGTAAACAGAGCGAAAAAAACACACCTTCGGGGTTTTAGAAGCCATGTTAAAAATGGTACTAAAAATATTCTGGCCAACCAAGACACCGCTCTGTAATGCGAATTAAGCTCTGCGTATTGAGGGGACCTCTGAATGGGGCTTAACAGTGTGCGCAATGAATTCAATATTTATTATTTCGACTACTTTGTCCTTTTAATCGAGACGTCGAACCGACGAAATTAAAAAGCTGTTACACTTTGTGACTAGCGCGTGTCGCTGTCTTGGTTCCGAGGAAAAACGCCAAACGCGCGCGATTAAACTTTGCAAAACATCTCGGCGAGCAAGAGTTTTCAGCGATCAACGCGACACAAAATTTCGAGAGTGTTTAATTCGTGGCAAATCGCAAAGAACAGTTACTGGAAGCTTACGAGCAACAAAAGACCAAAGAATTGCCACAAGGGCGTTTTGGGCGGTGAAACGAAAGAGAGAAGGATATTATTATTACAAGTGATAACGCCATGCAATTGAAATCCCATTTCAATTATGAATCTGACCTGAAACGAATCTGACTGAAACGAGTTCCTAAGCCTTAATAACTAGCAACGGATCATCTCTCAGCGTATAATTAGTATTGTTAGGTAACTTAAGGTCTCTTATAATAATATTGCTCCTGTCACGAAAATATCAACTGCGAGGCCTTGCGCGTATGACCGAAAGGTAGTTATAGTTAAGGGGAAAGAAATGGCTCCATATCAGGATCGTGGAGAGATTTTCGCAGTTCGATTACAGAAGTTTGACAGCCTAGATTCGTGCTGGGCTTTAACTAACAAGCGATTTAAATTATCAAATGGATTCTTTACATTCTGGAAGTATCGATCATTTACTTCCATCTCGGCCGACGATATTTCCATGTTGTTTCGTCCCAGGCTGTTGAGATGTTGGTCAACTGCCGGCCAATCTCCCTTTACAGACAGCGCCAGAACGCGGTTTAAAATTTCCCATCGCAGAATTGACGGAGAAGTCTTGGTATCAAAGAGCACCCTGGAGCCTCTGCGGGGCTGCAACTGTGTCACTGCCGCATCCGACCCTGGACTTGGCGGTCGAAGCGAGGGACGTCGGCTGGAAGGATTCGACCCCGGTCCACCATTAGGCATCATGGAAGCGATGCACAAATTAAATCAGTTCTTCACCACATAAATTCTTGGTCTTTTTTCCTTTAAAACCACATTCACATTCCCTTGAGTTTCTTTTCTTTCCAACGCCTTGCTTCACGTTTTTGTTTCAGTGTAGAATTATTTCTCCGCGACATTCCGTCACGCCGAAGGTCGATTTGTAGTTGCGCATTTTATGGCTATGATAATAATTACAAGATCGTTTCCCTTGTAACAATTATAGGTTCGAATGAGTGGAGAGGAATTGCGCATGCGTGTATATGCTTTGTTTTGAAATGCGAGAAGCGACTTTTAGAATTTCGCACCCATTTCTTACCTGGAAAAAAATGGCGGAATATTTGCGATATCTGAGGTAATTGACACAAAAAGGAAACTTTGAAACTACTTAGGACTTTCATTTTTTTTTGAAATTAATATTTTACCTGAGGTAGTGGTTGAGCTATCAAAGAAAACGGTATATTTATGTTTAATTTTTGTAAGTTTTCGATTCATTTGCATAAGAATGGTATGCGCAAAGCACTCTGACATCTCCGATCGTTTGAAGATTGTCAGGCTTTGTGCAAACAGAAAGATAAGAGTGCGTGGTTGGTTTCATTGTGTCCTGCTTTTCGTACGAACAGGTGGTCAAACTTAAGGTGTGAAATAAAGTGCGCTTTAATGAGCAGCACATGATTTATTCATTAGATCGAAAAAGGAAGAACTTCTCAAAATCACTTGAATTTTGTTAGAATTTCGACGAAGGATCCGATCGTTCGTTGCTAATTTTTTTCAGTACATCTCTCTTGTCCAAGTATGGCGCTATGTTGCAAATACATATTCATTGTTTCGAATCCTAGATTAGAGAAAACAGACACGAGCAAATTATGAATTCTAAGCAGAAGAGCATACAGTCCATTTCGAGCGGGGTAAATAAACCCAGGTTTGCTTAGTCTGCCAGGGATCAAGAGGAAATAATAACTGCCAGGGATGTGCATGTTAAGGAGCGATGTAGTGACGCAGAGCTCAGCAATATCAAGGCCTTCTCGTGGCAAACGAAATAATCTATCGAGAGGTGATTCCTTCTTGAAGACCAGAGGACACCTGTCAGCGGACGTTGTCAACCATACGACATATAGCCTTGAAAAACTAACACCACATTCTCTCGGAACTAACATTACAAGACTGAATGTATGGCAACCATATGGAAAATTAAAAGCGAAACTAGGTGTACGGCCTTGAGACTTTTGATTGCATCAAAACAGAACCTAAAGCCGCCGCTAGTTAACTGACTTGCGCAAGACATTTTTAAATTCGAAAAAGAACACGGACATTCAATATGCTTGATACTTATAGCAAACACATTCTTTTACGTGTATCGGGCTAGCAAAACAATTTAAAAGAACGAAAGTTTCGTTATATTTGTTCACTCGGGCAAAATACTTTCGATCACCATTTCCGCAAAGTTTCTCACACGATGTTAAAACTTCCTGTGAACTAAAGCTATTGTTCATTGATTTCTTTAGACCATCACAAGTACCCCTGCAAAAATTAAGGACGTGGATTAAGAGGCATAAACGATAATTGTTGATCACAACAAAGAGGAGAAGATCAAAAAATTCGCGCCGAGAGATATGAAAATTGTTTTTTTCCCTTATGCTGTCAGTTTCATGTATATGATACCACACGTTGATTAAGCTCGGCTTGATATCAGCACAAACAGTCCCATCTGTTCTGATGCTAATTTTCTCCGGAAGTTTTAACGTTCTGACTTTTTCATCAAATGAACGAATTACCAACAATTTCACGTTTACGAATGATAAATTCAGGCTCAATTTCCATCGCTCTCTGGGGCCTGTCTAAGTTCCTCCTCGAGAGAGGAGCGCGGACTCACTTCCCGAACAGCGGCCAATAATGGAGTCTAAGATATCAGTGGAGTGTGTGCAGGTGACGTCATCAAATTCTCAAAACCAAAACTAAAGAGCCACTAAAGGTTTTATCCTCATCAGGCATAAGAGGTACTAAATTTATATCTGTTTACAACTTTCCAGCTCAATAGCGTCCTTCGTTTGGAAACCAGTGCATTTTGAATTTCGGAGTTACGGCGGTACGTGACATAAGGCTAAGATCGCGTTTGTCGAAAAATATACACTCATCTCGTCATTTTTAGCCATTTTAGGGGTTAAAGTATTAGGAAAAGTGCTTGGGTAAATATTTTATGGTTCGGTTCAGATAATCAGTCGAGGAGGTCCACCAACATGGTGGCTCCATACTGGGCTCCATAATTTTGCGCGGAACATTTCGTCGAATATCTCAACGTTGGGACAACGCAAACACCTTAAACTTGGAGAACTGTCTTCTTTATTTATCGTCTATAATATCACAATTTCTTGACATTATCCGCTGAATGGTTTTTGATCTTATTTTTTATTGCGTGACAATGAACACGCTTCATATTTTGAGATAACAAAATACATATAGTGCAGTTAAAACATTAATTGGGAATGACCGTCAATTGAAACGGATTACGAAAATTGAATTGAAAATGCGCCAATCGCCGAACGTTGCTTCTCCAAATTCCCAATGGTGTATGAGAGAGAATCTGTCACGACAAGAATGATCATCGCAGTTATTCATGTACACAACTAAGCAGTTGTGAAAAAAAGCGCCTGATTCCAAACTATGACTCTACCATATTGGTGCAAACTAGGAGCTGGTCACGTTGCAAGTTCGTAAAATACCCGTAGGTGAAGAGGTAAAGTCTGCATACCAACCAAGTGGCCTATCAGGCCGGATGTTATCCCGGTTTCTGAAGCATGAAGCGACTAGGAGTGTTCCTAACCCCCCTGGATGAGATGCTAGTTCAATGTAGGGTTACTCCCAGCATTAAGTTATTCGGTGCACATCAGTTTAAACACCTGGGTGGAGAGAGGTACTGTGAGAGTAAAGTGTCTTGCCCAAGAACTCAACGCAGGCTCGAACCCGGACGGCTCAATCCGGAGACGAGCGCACTAAACATGAGGCCACTGCGCCTCCCACAGTGTACCGGTAGATAGAGACAAATGTAAGAGAATATTTGAAAGAGAGAGAATCTGTTTGATTCTCCAAAAGCTTCAAAACATATGGTAACCGTGGTAGCCACCTGTACATCTGCGTTATTGGCAAAAACCTAGCCTCTTCCAGGCGTTCAGTTAGTTGGCGCGCAGCGTGAAAAACAGCGCGCGAAAAAATAAATAACGCGCGGCGAAAGGAACCGAAGGGCCTTTGTTAAGTTTGCCCACAGACGTTCTTTCGCTTCCTCTCGCCGCGCTTTTTTTTATTTTTTCGCGCGTTGTTTTTCGCGTTGCACCCCAACTAACTGAACGCCTTAGAGAGGCTAAGAAAAACCCAGATGTGCGAGCCACCAGAGGTTTGTGAGTTAAGTCAAGTTTTACGATAACTGCAGGAATTCTCGCGCGCTCATTGGCTAATTTTTATTATCAATAAACGGACACAGGAATTTATAATTTATGCGATGCGTCAACGAGCGAGAGAGGACAATTTGACAATTTGTTATTGTAAAAACAAACTGAAGTCAGTTTTCATAACATTGTCAAAGTAGTCTGCGGATCCACTCGGTCATCGCCTCGGGGATCCACAGCTACTTTGACAATGTTATGACGAAATTCATAATCAAAAGCAGGACAGACGCATGAAAAACTGACGTCCATTTGTTAAATTTAGAAGGGCAACAGACATGCCTACGACAACAAGAAGCTCTTTTGCAGAAAATGACAGTTTAGGATTGGTAAACGAAAGATTGGAGCATGTCTATCGAGACTATCATCATAAATACAAGTGAAATGGGGACATCGGTGACACACTGATCCCCGGCGTCCTTCTAAGGAGAGAGTTCTACTGGCGTATCGACATTTTGTGTGTTCTGTGTTCTTTGTGATTATGATGACTGATTTCACTGTAATAAGTCCTTCTCCAAATGGGAGACAAAATCCGTGGCTACAAGCGTGGTTTTTCCTTTCTCCAGTTGTCTGAGCGAGAGTCCGATTACGTTGAACGATAAACGAAGGAAATAGCGCAACGGTCCCAACACCTATCGTCACAATGGAACTTCACAATTTTGTTCCTTTTAACAAAGCTTGCAACTCCACAATATGCTCAATCAAAACAAGCCATAAACGACTTGAAATAATATAAAATAAAACTATACATACAAGGTAAACAACTAAACTGAGCCGTGCATGGAATATATAAGAATTGTACAAAAACTAACTGAAGCAAAATAACAGTGAACGCAACAGCCAGATGTCTCAAAAAAATATCTGTGGACTTTCTTAATTAATAATCCTATCCATTTGCCATTCTACCTCGTGAGATTAACGATTTTCAATTAAGAACATCAACATATGGGTTAGTAACGAAGATTGTGTAAACATAACGCGTCAAGAGGTATAAACCAACTAACAACATAGACAGCAAATATGTAACCTACTTCATTGCATAACAAATATATCTCGCCGAGGTAATCCGTATCGCTTATCCAGCCTCCGTGCAGACGACCCCTTGGCGAACGAACTCGACTTGTGGGTGATTCAGGGACTTCCATCTGTTTATCAACACGTTTTTCTAGCCCTGGGTCTCAAAATCTTCAGTTGGCACCAGTGTGAAATTATATTTTAAGAGGATCATAGCCGTGAAAGGCAATCGTGTTTTGCTCCATCACGAAATATCAAATGAAACAGGCCATAAACACATTGTTGCCGGACCAATACTCGGGGTTAATAACATCATTGTCAGAGAAGTGACGACAAAGTTTCTCTGGAGCACTCGAGCGAGTCCTAAAGTGATTGAAAACTGTCCAGTATGATTTTGGTCTGAGTGCCAACAAAAACGCCAGGAACAAAAGCTTTGTCAGTCAGAAAGTCAACACAATGCAGTAATGTTCATAAAAGCTTTCCAAATCCACTACACACAATTGTCGCTAATAGCACCGAGAAAAGGTGTTTAGCAATGAAAAAGAAGAATGTAATAAATGAATGCACTTAAAACCACGAGAGTAGGGTAAGAAAGTGTTATAATCACTTCGGTTAAAAGAAAATTAACATTTCTGTGCCGTAAAAATGATCATCAGTGCAATCACTGAAAACGAAACTGTAAGTTCTTCGTTTTTAAACGTGAACGAATTAAATGTAAGTTCTTCTTCTAGTACTGATATAAAGGCAAGAGGGTCAGCAATGAAAATACAGAGAACCGTTAGCTCAGTATAAGAAACATTATCGAGAAAGATGTTATATAGTTATTGACACAAACAATATAGGGAGCACTATTGTTTTGATAAAAGACGAATTTCTCATAATTAACAATAAAAGAAGCCGTATTGCCGTTAGTAAGAAGAATAAGTATTTTTATTTTGCGATTGAAAGAGGTGAGCCGACGTGAAGTAAGTATAATAATCAACATTTCAATCTGTTCAGAGGCGTCTGACTTCATTGAACACATGAAACATCATCTCACGCAAGACGAACTGCACGATATTAACCACGAGAAATCTATGTACAAATTCGCCCGGGTAATGAGAAAAGTTTACTTGTTTTATCTCGGCGTTTTGTGCTCTGCATTAAAAAAGCCCTATAGGCCATTCCGAAATTGCGCGGGGAACTGGGGTGAGTTTCAAATTTTAACCAATCGATAAACTGATCGCGTTGAGATTAGTCATTTAAACAGGTTTGATACTTTTAGGGTGAACAGAGACAAGTTATAGACATGGAAACGTGGTTCAAAATCCATACAAATGTCTCTAATGTTGAGACAGCGTCCCCCAAAACCATATAAACTCTTAAAATTTTTATGATTTCTGTGATACCCTGAAAAATGGGCAAACATACGAGATTTTCATCTCAGATTCTTTCACATGGTAGCTGAATGACGGGATTTTACCGTTGTCACAAAACTGATAAAACATTTTAAGAGTTTATATGGTTTTGGGGACGCTGTGTCAACGTTAGAGACGTTTGAACCATGTTTCAAGGTCTATAGCTTGGTCTCTGTTTACCCTAAAAGCATCAAACTTGGTCAAATGACTAATCTAAACGTGATCTTTCATGTGGTGGTGTCAGTTTGTCGATTGGTTAAATTTCGGCCTCAATGGCCCATAGAGCTTTGTTAATGCAGAGTATAAAACGCCGAGATAAAACAAGTAAACTTTTCTCATTATCCAGGCGAATTTGCACATAGGTTTCTCGCGATTAATATCATGCAGTTCGTTTTCCGTGCGACGATGTTTCGTGTATTCAATGACGTCAGACGCCTCAGAACAGATTGAAATGTTGATTATTTCAGGTGTCACGAGAATCAAAAGAAAGTGAAAAGGCTATTCATTGTAGCAGATAAGAGAAGTGACAATTGCTGAATGAACGAACGATGAAAACATCTGGAGCAAACCGATGAAAAAAAAGTTTTCACGTCTCGTCTGTTATCCTTCAACTTTGACCGGAATTAAATGCAGTGTCAATTCGATTCTCTTCCGTATCATTTCTTCATTTCATTCTTGAAAGAACCCATTTGATCATTTCAATCATTTTCAAGTTCGACCTTCACAATCCTTCTCAGTCTCAGTCCCCAAGTTTAACCATCGATCCTTGTCCCATTTGATCTTTTCCTGCCTAAATAAATAATTGTATAGGGCTTTCTTCAACTTGAAAGGTAATTTTGTACATCGTAAAAGAATTCCAATTTTCCAAAAGCCGGTTTTGAAAATACACGACCAATCTTTCGGCACAAAACAAGAGGAGAAAACATGGAAACGACGAAACAAGCGTTCCTATCATGACGTCACGATCCGACTATTCCCAGGTCTCCTGTTTCGAGATATTTGACTCTGCCGGAAGAGAAATTTCTTGAGCGTGGTGCAGAACAGTCGATATTGAGTTTGTTTTTGTTTTTACACCAAGAATCCATGAAGGTAACAAAAATCCGTCATGGGTACTTTTAACAGTGATTTGTGGGACCTTTCACTTAAATGGCGGCATATTAGATTACATGAAATCTCAAAGCGAGTTCAAGCATAGTTACCCCTCCTTCTCCTTATCCAAACACTACCTTGAATTAAATAGAGAGACAGCGGAAGGAAAGCACTTCTAGTTGACAAAGTATCACTACAACACGATTCCAAAACGAGAGGCGCTTGAAATTTGAAATTCTAGCCATACCTTTTCTTCCTGTGTTAAATCGCTTTCAGTCAAAGCCGGCGGAGCCCCCGAGCCTCGCCGAGACGAGAGGTACTTTTTCAAAGAGTCGCCAACAGTCAGTTTGTTTGCCGCTCCTTGCAAATCGGCTGGGGATGAAGACATGTCTGCCTATCAACAGTTCGCCAAAAATTCCTCACAACACAGCGATTCGATGAAGGCAAGGTTGAGTTTGGAGTGGATCATGAACCAAATGAGCACTTGTAGCAAGATTCTAAAAACACTAAATGCACTGAGTTGCTAATAGCTCGGCTCGCGTAAAGCATCTTTTAAAATGTTGTTTATCCCCGCGACAAGAAGGCAAGGAGGAAGAGAGAATGTAAACTTTGGTTAACGCCATGTTGCGAAGTCTTGCCCGGTTTATGAATGTCGATCACTCAAATTTTAATTTGCATTGAGGATTAAACGAAATTTAATTAGACCGGCCGAACAAGAAAAAAACAATTTAAAGCAATTGAATTTTAATGGGGTCAACGCCTAACCGGCTTTCTGGAACAATGTAAAACACCTTCGTCAAATTATTCTGTTGTAAGGTTGCAAGGTGTTTTGTGTTACAGTTGGACAGATTCTTTGCCTCTGTCCCTGAATGCATTTTACAGCGACTAGCCTACGGACCTAGCAACGGCAAACACGAAGACAAATTGACAAAACTAAATACACAAATTTGACTGATCTCCAATGTTAATCAAGTGTAGAACATACTGCATAGGGTTACATGGAGGTTACTATTGAATTTGAATTTACAAACAAGAAAAAAGGAAGAATTTCTTATTCAAGTTTCCTTCATCGCTCGCTATGGAAACGTTTTCAGCCCTTTGATTCAATCAGTGAACCGATCCAAGTATTTTCACGACAGCAAAGAAAAGGCTTAGAGCACTAATGCGAAAACTAACTCTATAAGTGTGCAAAGTAAAATATTCGCCCCGATTGGTTAAAACCTTTACAGGGAAAATGCTTCACATAGAAGCGAATGTTTTAGGTGAAATTTTATGAAAAGAGACGGAGAGAAAAAGAGCACAATACGCAACCAGTTACTTGGCTATTGAAAGAACCGTGCACCGAGCATCGTGTTGGAAGCGGTTAAATTGGGTGTTCATAAATGTCCGCTTTTTCTCTATTTAACTCTCCTACATTGTCGTCCCAAGAGTCTGCAAACCTCTTGGTCAGCACCACTGAAGAATACCAAAGAATCGCGACCCAGGCCGTCGGCCAGACCCAATTCTCTGGGCATGCCAGAGTATTTGTTTCGTAATTTTGACAGATTTGACGGAAAGTCAATATGGGCCTTCAAGGGCCATATTGACTTGCCGATTGGAGAGTCAATCAGGTTCTGGGTAGAAAAGGTTCTGAAATCTCAGTTATCTGTTATATTCTCGGCTATCAATTTAAATTTCGTCTGGCTCCAAAAGAAACGTTTTTTTTTTTTGTTTTTTTTTAGCAGAAGTAGGGTATCGATTTTGGCCATTGGCCATTGGCCATTTTGGTCTCAAATAAGGTATGATTTTCGCACTCTTGTCTTGAATTGGTTATGATTTTTAGAAGAAGCTATTTTTTCATCATTATCGATAAGACCATCAATCGCAGATTTTGGTCTTAAATAGGGGTTTTGAGATTGGGAAGTGGGCCGCACAACCCCACCCATTTTTTTTCTGGGAGTACCCCCTAGCTCAGCAATCAGTCCGATGTTAAAATGCGTCATTTCGGGGAATTTCGTACTGTTAAATTTCTGCCTCAGTTAAACCCAGTCAATCAAGACCTCAACAATGCATTTCGTTGTAGAGAAAGAGAGCCACAAAGGTTAGGAATCAATTAGATAAAAATAAAAGGTCATAGAATTTTCCGAAAAACTCTTCGATTCTTGTTTTTGCGTGCACATTTTCATGAGGTGATCTCTACCCTGACATAAGCTTCCTTTGTGGTTAATCACTGTATTTAATACTTCCTCCGCGAAGCCATTTTACCATTAGATCCTCGGAGATTTGATGCCCACCCAGATTAGGGAAGTGATTTTGCTGCTCTGTGCATTTGTTATACGATGCCTTCATTTCATCCGTGGCAAAGAGTAACGCAATGCGTAAGGTCAAACGCTGACTGATAACACGGTTTTGCTGAGAAAACAGCCCGTGTTTATGAGATCAAAACATAAACAAAATAATCACAAGATACAGTTACTTTCTTAAGGTAAAATAGGCATAAATACTTTACCTGCCGCAATAAATAGCCTTACGATTGCTACTGTCGCATTCAGTGTATGTCATGGCGTGTTCAATTCACATTCTCAAGTAATAAATCGCAGCAAAATTGAATTTGTCAACTGAGTGCTTACCGTTTCAGCATCGGTGAGGGTGAAAACATGCGCGGCGCCATCGGGCTCCATAAAGAAAGTGACGTTTCTTTTATTCCTTTCGGCCAATTCATTTAACTTCCTTCCCGCGGACACGGCGTTGCTGATGGTGCGAAACTTTTGTGACATACCAAATATATTACTACCTGTTAAACTGTTAAGCTGTCAAAGGGAACCTCATGTGGAGTTGAATGAAACCGGTGCTTCAACTTTCGATTTCCAATTGGTTCGCTCGTAGACTTAAGCTTCCTCTTCGCCGAAACATTTGGCAAAGATTTTCAACGCCAATACCTGTCAATACAGTAATAAACGTTTAGGTTTGCTCCCGCGTTCTACATAATCGCCATATTTTATCAATCTGCCGATTTGGTAGCGTTGTAAAGCAGCTTTTAAAAACCCTCCTTCCTTGTATGTAAGGACCCGTGACAACAACCAATGAGATACTGCCTTTCAGAACAGCCCGCATCCGGTGATGAAAGGTTTGCCTTGCAAATCAAACGCAAGATAATGATATCACAAAGAAGGGACAAAGAACAGGGCGGATAAAATATAAATACACTTGACTTTAAATCATAACAGCCCGTTGCAATTAGGCGGAAAATAAAAGCTTTGATCATTTATTTGTTTCACTTGAAGCCCAAAAAATCCATTGACGTGGAACTGAAGCATTAATGGGTTTTTTCTAATAAAACAGTCAGTATTGATCTGAAATTATTACCATTCGTGTTTATTTTCCACAATGCCTAAATTGAAAGTAAACCCTGCGCAATTAAATTGACAATCGATCTTCTCATTAAAGTCAGTGCGAAAAAAAATGGTTTGATCGAAAATAACATTGGCAGAAATTCTCCAAAGGAAAACAACAGAAAACAGTATTTGTTCTAAACTTGACTTGCTCTAAACTGGAATAAATGAAAAGTACTTTCTCGATTTATATAAAGCCTCACGCTTTCATGTTTGTCCAGACTGTAGTGATATCCCTATCTGAAAATAGCCGGCTATAAATTAGGAAAAACAAGTTCCTCGCCGACGTTAGACATCCGTGTTATGAGTTTCTGTTATTTGTTGACCATTGTTCTAACATATGGTATCGCTTACGTCTGGTGACGGATCTATATATAATTTTTAAGCTTCTGTGAAACCATTCTAAACAGCGATAAACTCTGGACAATAAACAGGAAACTACAGTTATCAAATTAAAAACAAAGAGATGGAGGAAGATCAGGAGGTGTTCGGGTTCAGAGATTTTGCTTTTCAAGTTGAAATCGGGCGGTAAAACTAACACTAACTAGTCAGCGTGAGATAAAAAGAGATTAAGAAAAAGAAATAGGATCGATTTGACGTAATTGATACCACTCAGTCATGACAGGAAATAAAGATTTTTTAAAAAAGACCACCAGGTATGAAATATAGTACAGAATTTTAATGGTCAGTTCTGAAAATAATAGGATATGAAAAATCGAACCGAAATGCAACGAATGTCGTAAGACATTGGTGATAGAATGAAAGCTCAAAATGTCGTTTTTCATTTTTGATAAAAATGTTTTACTTTATACTATTGAAAAACTTCTGCCAAACTGCCGAATGAGCTAATTAACAAACATTTTTGTCCATTTTCGTGACAGCTTAATTTCGCTTAATTGAACAAGAGAAATTGTAAATCATTTCTTAATTCATCGCAAGAGAGCTGAGCAATTCTTAAAGAGAGAGGAATTGCGGTTGAGACAACGGTTGAAGAATTAACAATTATTGGACGAGGTTGAGCAAAATATCGTGATTTGTCGGTGGCGAGAACATAACAGATTTGACAAATCGCGATATTTTGCGAAAAACAAATTCAATATATAATTGTGTTATCATGTCACCAAGTTTGTTTTCAACTGAAGATGTTAAATCACTCTCTAACAGCTCACGTCAACGATCTGCCATTTTTTCACACAAAAGCGTGGTTACAATTACGCATGAGAAGAATGTTGTTTGTAGCAAAACACAGTAGACGGTACTACGCATGAACAGACCATTATTTGCAGGCACTTATTTGCAGATCACGTGGTGGGTCCTCGGCCAATGAAAAAGAAGAAAAACTGCATCGAATGATAGTGGTAAAGGTTTTTTTCAAAATTTGACCAGCAAATCAATCGAACTAGATGGCACGTGCCATTTACGGTTTGCCATTATTGTTTACCCCGTTGACGAGAGACTGGAAACTCAGAAACTGGAATTTCAGCACATGGCAAGGAATTTCCAATTTACCGCTTCAAACTGGTCTGGAGGGTGTCTGCAATATCCAAACAGATTTGACTTGGCTCGACTATCGGCCGAAATTTCCGGATTTTTTGGCTAAATGGTAAACAATCTTCGTGTCGTGAAAGTTTCGTGCGATAAACACAAAGTGTAAAAAACCGTTGCAGCTGGAAGTCTGAATTTCAAAAGAAGCTTTGTAATGCAATAGCATTTAATTAATTAATAATGATTTACAGACTGCACGCTCATCTGAGCAGTCTGAACACGATTTTAAAACTAAATTGACCGACAATGAAACTGATTGATGAGCCGTTTACTGAATTCCTCCCCGGATCCGTGCTCTCTTCTTTTCCCTCACAAGTTCAGTTAAAAATAAACGATGCAACAAATCTACCAATAAATCAATAAATACTGTACAATATGCCGGTGCTTGTAGAAAGAACAGTGCCGCTACCTGCATATGTAAGTTTGATCTTAAGAGAGGAAATACCCCTTAAATAAAATTTCCATTCCAGCGTGATGAACAAATAATCAAAGCAATACGTTTTCCCGTTGCTATCGATTTCGCTGATAGAACGACTTCTAATGACACTAGCGAAAAAAAGTAGCACACTAACCTCTTCGCTCCCCTGAGAACCGAACAAAGACTTCGATTTCGTTGAAAGAATATTCATTGTAGCCGCTTCATTACTAACATGTCACAGAGGAAACCAAAATATCAGCAAGAACGTTTCTTCTTGGCCATGTGAACTGAAGAAGCGTTTAAACGTTCGTTTCGTTTGGTCTTTGTCAATGAAGTGCGCGCGATGCAGATGTTTTCGTCCGTAACGAGACGAAAGACTTTCATTTCCAAGGCAACGGACAGTCAAAGAGGCAAGCTGGCCAGAATCCCGCTGTTTTTTTTCTAGAAATATCTCTGATTTCTTTCCGTCATGTTAGAAACAGCGGTTGGGGGCCGGCGTCTGAAACCAGTCTCTAATTATACATAACGTGGCAACTTTAGTAAAGTGATTGTAACTTAACGCATTTCTGCTTCCGCGATACATGGCACCAAAAGTAGCGCAACATGTTTTGTGTGGGTATAGTGTGATTTCAGTGATGTAAACAATTAAAATGAACAAACGAAATAAAACAAATTACAATATTTAGAGAGAAAGCCACATGAGCCTTAGCTGGTTTTCATCCGGGTCCTCTATCCTGGTCAAATTGAAATATGTTTCTGTGGAGGGAGGAAAAACGGAGAACCCGGCGAAAAACTCTCGGAGCAGGGCGCGATAAAACAAACTCAACCCATCCCTACTCCCCAATTTTTGTTGGCTTAAAAGCAGAGCAAAATATATGAGGTTCCAGGATATAGGATAAGTAGAGTAGGTCCCGGCGCCAAAAGATAGTTAAGCATAGAAGTAAGCCTTTCGAATTAGAAGTACAGTGAGATAAATTGAAACTGACATCTTGCGACACTGATCAGGTCTAAAAGGTTACATGACATATGAGCGCAAATAAAATTAAAAGGAAAAGGTTATTATTATGGTGGCAAGTGGAGAACTAAGCTACAGGGTCGACTCATTCAGTTTGGGGAAGGCTGATAAAAAGCACGGCCGGGTTAAGTCTTTGGAACTGACGAAATCGTCAATAAAAATTAATAACTGTTGATGATTTGACTCGCGCGACAGTCCTAGGCAACCTCGCGTGAAGCTTGAGTTTTTTGGTGTGTATGCTATCAGACCACAACGGCAAGTATGTTTATGGTACCAATCAAACACTCCGTGCAACGTTCCCAGAAACGCAGAAAACAATGCGTTTGGGTCATGGGCTCCGGGTCTTAGGTCAAGTCTGTCCATCAATCTTCTGTTTTCCGGTTGAGGTCGTCAGCAAAATATTAACCGCGGAGAATGAATGCCATTGCATTTCCCATCGAAACGACAGCGTATTTCATCAAGAAGCATCGGAATAGTGTGAAAAAGCAAATGGAACAGTGATTTTCCGATCATTCCAGTAAAAACGAGAAAAGAGGAATAGCTCCGAAAATATTCCAAATTTTCCAAAAAAAACCGTGGAAAATGGAAAGGCCTGTTCCGTTTGGTTTACCACTAGAAAAACAGATTTTTTCATACAAATGAAAAGTGCCCCGGGTCTTAACAAATGTAACTTTAGTACTTACAACAAAAGGGAGATTCTTGAACGAATCAGTCATCACAGCTATGCTGCCAGATCTCCATTCACGTTTAAGATCTTTGTAAAACGTGTCTTCAATCCTGCCTTCCATTACACTAGGTTTCCTTGGACTTACAAGGGCTGCAAGAACAACATACCTTCAATGAGAAACCGTTCTTAAAAAAAAAAAAACGGGTTTAAAACAACTTAGCATTAAAGGAGCTCAGTCACGTTCTTTTGAGTTATTTTGGCCACATACAAAATTACCTTTATATTGAGGGAAACCTGAAAATAATTGTTTACTAAGATAGGAAAACACCAACAAGATAGCAATAAAACATAAAGAAACAAGGTTAGGATCGTAAACGGCGAACTGCAAGTTGAGCAAACTCCTTTAAGTCCAAGTCCAGAAATGAGAGGTTAATTCCAGATTGCATGAATCTCAGATATAATGTAACCTAACAGAGTTAGTGCTGACTCGGTCCCTGAACAAATAGTATTACATTCCTGTGAACGTCGTAGATTGAACCGAGAACAATTTTAAATTGCAGCTTTACAGGGACTTATTGTTTTGCAGGTTATACACGGTCAATTCCACGCTCTTATATCCAACTTTATAATCCATCATGATCAAATATTTTCGCTCGCACACAATTGGTCTGAACTTATCATGTGCTCCAACTAAAATTGGCGAATATCCGAGTTATTTTCCCCAATTTTCAAATCGCGCGTGTTGCGGAAGACAGTTGAAGGATGATAAACAAAATAGCTCCCATTTGACTTTAAAAATGTGTTTGAATATTTGTCCTTGGACATTATCTCTTCATCGAAGCTCCTCGAGCTTCGCTGTCGAAAACTGTTCGCTTCTGTAACACATAATGTCCGTGGACAAATGGCCGAGCATATTTTCGCGCCAAATGGAGGTTATTGGTTACGTGCATGCATGTTGCGACCACCTCTCCACAGCGACCAGTTTTCCAAACCACCAAAAGTTTCCAAGTGAAATCACTATGTTTGGAACCTCTTGTAAGCAACCATCTCTCGTAAGCGACCGCGACCACTTTTAGAGCTAAAAGTTTGAAATTTTCTTTTGTTTTTAACCACCCATAAACGACCACTTGACAGATCCCTCATAGAGCGGAAATTGGATAATAAGGTGTTGTAACATTGTTGCAGTCCTGGGTGGTTTCACGAAATGGCCATGGGAAGTACCGGATTTTTTCTCGAAATTGACTTTTCATGTGAATAAAACGTTTATAACATGGGTTCTCTGCAGTTACCTTATGCTAATGAGGCAAAATTTTGACCCAATATGGTTTAAGCCCTCCTAAGCGACCACCTCCCGTAAGCGCTTACGGAAAGTTCGACTGTATTTTAATGCAAACGTGAAAGATTACTCGTAAAAGGTGCTGTAAACCGTAACTTGTGTAGTTCAAACGACCTTTTACCAACTGCAAACGCACAACAATTTCGTATACTTGAATGCAATTAAATGTTAACTGTGAAAATTTTGCGTGAACTTGTGGTCTTCTTTCACTCGTAAGCTCCTGCAAATCAGTTTATCCAATGTAATAAAGTGGCAAAGATTTCCATTCTTTTTTTGTTATTTCTTCGTTTCAAGAGAAAATGAGGAAATCATGGTCTCTTGATCGTTTAGATTTCTCCAATGCCGGGCACAAACGACAATTGTGAGAGAAATGTCAAGCGTGCTTTGAGCATTGATACCCCAACAACGCGGCGCGAACAACTGAATAACAGCACTACATATTCAACTAAAGTGTTTTTCATTAAATTTAATCAAAGTTTTTATGTAAAATGATGTGCATAGATGACATGTCAACCACAAAACGAACGTATAATGACAATTTAGCTTTAAACATTGTTTCTTTCTAGTATCAGTCTCAGTTTCGGCCTGTTTTCATGCAACTCGTTGAAGAACGGCATCACTTTTTATTGATGTAATAGAAGAACATTTACTTTGATGTGCGTTTTGCCGCCGTTTTAAGTCAAGAATTGAAGTCACCACTAAATAATCAGAGCTAACCCACCGAAAAATAGCCCTGGAGAGAGATAGGGCTGAATTAAATCACTGGTTATCAGCTTAAACATTGAACATAATCACACCTTTCTCTGAAGTATCCATTGCAGACTCGTCTTTCCTGAGTGAAAAAAAAAAAAAAAAAAAAAAACGAGAGACACAGAAGCAGATTAGACTTCTCCTAAACATATACTTCGTCACGGAATCGCCTTGTTAAGTACATGGAACAGTTTAATTAAACTGAGTGGAACTAAAAAAAACATGGCAGCGTGCAGTTCGCGAAAGCCCGTAATGCAATGAAAAGTTGTTAGCAGACGATTCAACCAAACCTCTGATCTTTCACGTTTTTAGACGCCATTCCAAGCTCACCGCGCTTTCGTGATATCCGAGTTGTATTTTTCTCTTCCTTTCGATTTGATGTCAACTAAGAAAGTTTTAATTTGCCAACAGCGCGTATCAGCTGCTTCGTCTTGTCAACGTAGCGACAGAAACGCCGATCTTGACGTTGGCAAAGCAAATTGACACAGATGTATTTAAAGCGATCATTTCCTTTTTCGTACTAAACAACGAATACAGTACTCGGCCCAACAATATCAATATCTTCTTTTAGAACCGATTTCTGTCAGTTGTCCCGTTTTTAGTATCTCTAAGATAAAAACTCCAAAACCCTTCACGCATTAGCGTCCACAGAAACGCCTATGAACTTAGTACAAAACTACTTTTTCACGGTAAACAGTATTTCGAGAAGGGACAACGGTTCTTGACAACTTCATATTTACACTGAAAAAGATGGTATTGAATTCAAACGAAATTAAATATCTCGAAGCTTGTTTTTACCACTTTTATACTTCCTCTTTTTAATTTCCCCAGCACTTCTGGCTGAATTCAAGAGTATCGTTTACAACAATTGAATGAAGACGCATTAATTCTTTTTTGCGCGCACAATTAAATTCAACTTGATTCAAAGCGAATGTCCTATGTATAAGTTGTCGCCGTAATTTGACATTTAAGAGCTCAAAATCGACAGTAGATTTCCGTTAATTATATTTTACCTTTTAATTGCTCGAATTTTAATTTCGTTTCGGAACGTTTTGTTAGGTCTGTCCCAGATGTCGACGAAACTGTGTTCTCGATTTGCACTATTTTACAAGTTTGTGGGGAAATAATGCGGATATATCGACGCTGGGTTTTTTCGAGGAAAAATTTCAAAGATTAGTAACAAAACAAAGCGATTCTTCCGTCATGCGGAAGCGAAAACATGAACAGCTTTAAGATAGAAGACGCGCTGAACAATACAAAGCATTTCAGAAACTTGTGTCGAACGAACACATTTTAAGAAATAGTTAAACATGTAAGTTCCTTATTTTAAGTTCCAATGTATTTAACACTGCTATGCGATGCTAATTGGGAACACAGTAAAGAATACCTATGGAAAGGAATTTTGAAAACTGAAAATAAACTTGTTGAGAATCACTAACTGACTATTTACATTACTGTTGCCAAGGAATTGTATCAACTCAGAACGGTCGTTTTACGAAACCGAGAGCTGACAGCTAGTCAGTCTAAGCAAGAAATTCTAAGAGAAGAAAAAATAATTTGCGTCGATCGCTGCATAGAAAAAGATAGCAACTGAAGATGCAGTCGCTTTGACGGGAGGTGAGCTTTCAGGGAATTTCACCAAACCCACTACGAGATTTTTTAAAATTAAATTCTCGACGAAATAAAGTACTTCAATAGTTTTTCCTCAAAGACTTTCCGCCACTAGAAAACGCGCACACACTATATTTCCCAGTTGGTTTATTTGGACAAAAACATCACAACATGTATTAATTCAAAATTTCGTCCCAGTCTTTTCTTGACTACAGTTTTATATCGCGGCCACTTCAAAGCGTTCTTCAGAACTTTCCCGCTACCACACGAAGCTCGCAAACAGCGTATTTTGTGATTGGTTTATTTAGAGGAACGTCGCAGATGATTGGTTGGAATCTGAGCTGATGGTTGTCTTACCTCCCCGCCGTTGGAAGTCGCACGCGGGTAAATTATCTTCAATTGTTTCTTTTCAAAAATTGTCGCCAATGATTGGTTAAAAATTGTACTTGATCGTTAGGGTTTTCAAGGAGTATATCGCAACCAGCATCACTGACTCAAAGGCGCCCGAAGATAGACGAAATTGGTTTTTCCCCACCGAAGGGATACCGAAGGATGCGCGCAAGGAATGTATTTTGTGATTGGTTCATTCAGAGAAACGCCACAGATTGTATGATTTCCGTACCAAAATTGGCAATTGGCCAATCAGAAGCCGTGTGTACTATCCTGATATCCTGCCATATAAAGTCACTGGCCTAATCTCGCCGTGGGTATTTTGTCTCAACTGCGTCTCGCCAAAATACGAACCATGGCTCGACCAAACTGACCTGATATGCCGCCGAAGCTGATTTCCGTTTCGTAAGCGGTCGATACCATTTTTAACGGTCGATGCCATCATTGGTAACCAAGCCTCTCAGAATGGACGATGCCATATCTGCTTAAGTATAGGCCTGGACAAGGTAGAAACTGGTTTTAATTTGTTGATTGAGTAAAACGAACTTGTCAAATTCTTGATTGTTCATATTCACTCTGGTTTGCTTGCGGTTCAGCTTTTATTTGATGGCTGGGGCAACTCTATCATTAATATTTAAGAAAGTCACGTCTTATAATTAAATTTTGCGGAGATTTGGCGGATCAACCTGGTAGTGTAGTGGTAGAAGAAGGAAATTAGGAAACAGAGGATTCGGGTTCGAGACTGGGTGGTTACTTACAATTTTTTTTTCTTTAATTTTGTAGAGAAAAATTCGTTGATAGTTAAAAAAATTTCTAAGTGTCGCGAAATTGGCATCGACCGTTTACGAAACGCACAACTGCGCCGCCGAAGCGTGCCAAAAAGGTGCGATTAGGTGTAAAATTTAAATTCTACCCGAAACAATTAAAACTTTATAGATCAAGTATTTTGCGCCAGTTGGCTATGATATTAATTTTGCTCTGCCTTAACAGACACCCGTGGAAATCAATAAGAGTATATCTCCCTTATTGGGGGTTTCGCCGAGTAAACAAGAATATAACGACGTCGCAAAATGAATGCATAAAATGGCCAAATTTCCTTTTAATTAATATCTGCACTTTGAACGAATCAACTTGATTGGTTTTCGTGATATTTTAATTTTTGTTCAATTTGCAAACATTTGTTTGTTTAGTGGACAGCAGCGAAAACTTCACTACAACTGAAATGCAATAAAACATTTTTACGTTCGGTGACGTTCGGCGCATCTACATTTTGGACGCGTAAATATTGAAATCATTTCGTTGACAATACCCGATAAACTCGCTTGATCGTTCACCATTCGTATTAGTGTTATACCTCGTATATAATCTTCCGCTTGTTAGAATTGAAACGTGCCAAAACCAAAACTCGTACTACATGTAACACCGTTGTTATCACCTTACTTCGATGATATTCCGCTGTGCAATATACCTTTTATAAAATGAATTACAGACAAAAATGATACATTTCTATAGTTCCGGTCACAGAGGGGACGGAGAAAATTGAGGCGTAAAATGTAAATCAAATAGAAAAGGTAATGCTAAGTTGGGTGACGTCGAGCAAACTAGTTTTCAACTGCTTTGGTCAATTGATTCTGTAATCCCATTTTACCGCCGATGTGAGCCTTGCTTGCAAACCCGTATCATTCTCTATTGTTAGCAGCAAAGCGGCCCCTACATGGTTGTGACTTTTACCACAAGGTTTCTTCTACTTCCAAATGTACATGGAAAAGCTCGTTAACTTTCAGCTCTTACAAGCTTTCACCAGCAGATACAAGTGATACTTAATTACTGTGATATCGCTTAAAAGCAGTCATTTGGCGACGTTTAATTTACAACCTAAAATGTCTATGTAGAAAGTCTCTAGGACAAATTTCCTGAAAAACATTTCGTTTAGCATCGCATACAGGAAAGGAGAAATTGAAACGCAAAAGTAATCATTAGAACGATATAGTAACAATGACCCACCACTATAAATGACTTCCAAGTACAACAAAATTGTTTCTGGTGCAGCTCTCGTCTCAGCTGAACTGCCAGTAAGTTAAAACATCGACGGAACAACTCCTCGCTTCACTAGTTAAAATTCCTTATGAGTTTTGCCCACACAACGCCGGACGTGCAGTGCTCGGATCTAACGTACACTTAATATACACATGTTTCCAGCTTGTAAATACAACAGGTATATTACACAACTTTAATACTGCAAATGTCAAACCCTGATGAATTATTTATGAGCGTTCCCTCATTATCTACCGATAAAGTCAGTCTGAACAAGTCTAAAACGCTCAAATATTATCATAAATCTGATATCAATTTTGGAAAATTGTTAACGGTTGCATTTGGCAAAGCCGATCTTTAACCATTTGCTGCCCTGAAAATATATTTTTCAACACGTCAATTTTTTTCTAGAAAGTGTCAAAAATCAAGGGTTGTAATCTTAAGGAGATGAAACGAAACGAAGGAAATAACCCAACAATCAATCACTTTATATATTACTGACGCAAAAAAAAAAAAAAAAAAAGTAGTTCTTTCACGGTAAATTGTGCTTTTTCAGGGAGCTCTTTTCCGAGAAGTAGAAAATCTTTGACTTTTTAAAATAAAAACTAACCTAAACTTAGAACAGACTTAATTTATACATGTTAATCTTATATATGTAACTAGATTTTATACTTTCAGCCGTATTTTTCCAAACCGTGGGAAGTCAATAATGATAAAAAACAATTGCCAACGTGTGTTAACTTGAATATCAATCAGATAAGATTTGTCTATCTACAGCCGTTGATAGATCATTTCGGAGCTTTGCATCTGATGCGGCCTTCCAGATACGTGTATTTTTTGAACGGGAGTGTTCGCTCCGCACAGCTGTTAAAATGCACCATCAAGTTACGAAATAAAAAAAAAATTCATGAAATGAAGAATTAACCAACCGATCGAATTACATGGTTAAAGCCTATGACACCGAATAAAAGGCGGTCCGCGTTCAATGCCTGGCCGGGGTCATCTTGTCGTGTTCTTTGGCAAGACATGCACTTTACTCCTACAGCACCTCTCTCCACCCTGCAGGTGAGTTTCTGGGGAAGTCCTGAAATGGACTGTCCTCCAATCCAGGAGGGGGGGGGGGGGGTTAGAAATACACCCAGTCGCTTTAAATGTTGTGGAAAGCGGGATAATTATAAGCTCCGCGGTGTGGAACGACCAAAGGAAAATTATGACACAAGTATTCGTATTTTGAAGAATTCGGCCGATTGAACTGTAAAAACTGTAAAACCCAGGTTTCCTGTTTTCAATTCACAACTGGTTTTGGCATAGTTCCTGATTAAATAATTAAAAAACACGTTACGTGACTTAAGAGCTTAGCAAACGTAAAACTAAACAAAGCAAACACACAATTATACTTAAACACAAAACTTCAATTGTTGTGTTGTAATTCAATTGAGTAGCCACATACACCGGTTCCTTTTAGTGCTATTGAAAGTAAGTTCAGGTAGAAACGGTATTTTTCCTACTTGATAGCATTACGATAACCTCATGCAACGTATTTATATGTCATTTTCCTACGCAAACACATTTTGTTTACTTTCAGTTTCACAGAATATGATAGAAAATGATCGCTCTCGTTGACATAGTTTTAGCACACACTTAACAAAGTTTGAAAGAATTCAAAGTGCAATTAGCAGTTTACATAAACTTTCAAATTTTCTGACAATTTTACAAGTGTTTGCGACAGGTGCTATTTTCGATATCAGTTTGGCAATTTCAATGAATATGTACTTCGTGAAAACAGCTCCAGTTCGCTTGATTCGCACGAAAAGTTTTTCTCTTGTTGCGATCTTCAAAGGCATCGAGAATTTTTCCATTTTAGACGATAGGAAAGGAAATTCCCAAAGATTAAAATCTGAGCTATGCGGCTAAGTGGTTTAATGCAACCGATTTAGTTGAATAGCGTGAAGGATGCTCCGCGCCGCGATCTGCCTCAAGCACCAACCGCCTGTTTTGTAGGCTGCCTAGCTAGCCCGTAGTTGATCCTAAACGAAAAGAAATTCAAAGGCGACAGATTCAAGCCAACGTTACGGTCACCCTTTAAATAAGAGAACAGTCGTTTGATTTTGAATTACATTTCCAGTAAAATTTTGACTAATTCCATGTTTCAACAAAAACAAGAGCTCGCAAGTTTCGTAGTTATTGACAAAAATGCACGCAATGTGTCATCCCAATATACCGGTATTGCCACATCGCTGTCCAAGCATTTGCAAGATCTAGAGTTAGTGGCCAAACGTTTGCAACAAGTTGAGTGCAACATTGTTGCAATATGTGCCCTTGAAAAGTTTCAAGGTCGGATTTTACCGACAAAGGCTTGGTAAAGAGTATTTTAGGGGACTGTGAATTGACATTTTTTGGGTGTAAAACGTGCTATGACTGTTTTTTGTTCGAGAAACGTGATCTGCTAAACAATGGAGTATCGAGTTTCCGTGAAGTGTAATCCCAAGTTTCCGTGAAGTGTACGTGATTTGAACGGGACAGACCTCCTTTACGGCAAAGATCATTAACAGGAAAAAACGTGAAAACACGAAGTCGTTTTATTTTCTATGAAACGCGTTTTACAAAACCGATCTCCTTTCTTCGCAAGTTTGTCGAGCATGATGAGAAAGAAAGCGTGAGACGAAATCAAAATGGACGCGCAAGGGCGAGAAGGTCTTATCGAGCAAGTGTCGCAATAGAAGTGATAAAGAATTTAATTTCCCTTTATTTCTTAAAAATAATCTTTAATTGAAGATTACAGAAACTCTTATACAGTGTAATATCTAGCAGGGTTTATATATTGTTCTCAACAGGTCATTTTCTTTATGAATTCATTACACTGGCCTGCAGCTTTTATATTCATCCCATTAGGGTTTTAAATTTAGCACAAGAAAAGAAGAGAAAAGCTGGATAATTGTGGCAGTTGAAAAATGACTAAAAATGTCTATTGAATACCAACAAGAGAATGTAAGAAACTCGATGACATACCTTCCGACATTCTGCGCCAGTGTTGACCATGCTCCATGCTCATCTCGACTCATCAGTGCATCTATTTCCATGCTAGAATGTTTCTTGAGGTTTCCTGCTGTCCTTTTTTCTGTCACAATTCCTTGTTGTGCTCGTTGAAACAACCATCCTACGGGACCCAGGGGCAGTCAGTGGGGCGAGGGAGGGTCGAAACGACGGGAGAAACATTTGCAGAGAGGGCGAGGAGCGGGATGTCTGCCCCTGGATCTCTGGATAAGTATGCTTCCAATAATGCAGCATAAGCAGTTTTTATCAGTCACCAAAAAGCCTTCAAACAGTAACAAATTAGTTACAAACATTAGCACTACCTCATCCAGTCCTCAATAGACTCAACAACAAGTCCATGCAGTGGTTCATATTGTTTCATAAAACTAAAATCGACATCTCAACCCCACCTTGGGACTTTTGATTTGTGTTAATCAGGAATAAAGATTTAAGCAGCATTTTTAATACCATGCAAATATTCCGGTTATGGTCTATTTGTATATGATAAAGCTAAACTTATCTGCATACCGCGGGAAATCCAAATTGCCCCTTGACTGTACGTTGCAGTTCTGTGAAGAACGCGGCCTAAGCAAGTTATCCCAATATCGTGAGGTGCTTTCCATTGCATTGTCCTTCCATTTTTCATAAGTAGTTTTGCAGTCATTTGCTCGGCAGAAATTCTTCTTTCAGTTTGATTTTGCGATCGATGTCAGTATACCCTCTTCCAGGTTCGTTATCCTCTTCAACGCAGGAACTCGTCAGGCGTCCTATATTGCCAGTTTGAGATTGGAAACTAGTGGGTGGTTGCTCAGTTAACTCTTCGCGCCATTTTGAACAGTTGACTGTTGTTGTTCGTTCTGTTCGACATGGTTTTGATGTTGGCCGTTCATGCTTTCTAAACTACAGAACATTTTAAAGGCCTTGACAATGGGACGAAAGGGCGGCTACTATGCCGTACGGACTGGAAGGAAGACGGGAATATTTCAAACATGGTAGATATGCTATACATAGCAAAATGTCAGATACTCGTTCAACTTCTTTCGCTTCATGTTTTCTGAGCGAGTCAGTTTCTTGCTGGTGTAGAAGGTTGCACTTCTCAAGAAAACGCTATATTAAGAAGACGCTAGATTGGACCATTTCAGTCTTCAATGTGGATGGACCAAATTGAACAAGATTGAAACAGGTTGTTTAAAAAAATAGCAAATTCTATTTGGGGCGCCAATGAACAGACCAAGGCTGCGTTTCACGGTTTCTGACGCCATCTTGCTTGGGGGACAAACGTACACTGTAGCAAAAATTGCGGTGAATATGTGGGAAAAGTTAAAAGTTCGATGCCCAATAAGTTGAGAGTGATTGACTCTCTGAGTATTTTATGAGTTTCAAGGAAAAGATACCCAGCAGAAGACTTTTTTGGTCAAATATTTGAAGAACATAGATTGGTTTCCTGTGAGGAGAGGATTTTTCATACCAATGTCTCTAAATATTCCCGCTAATTACGACTCGGTTTAACAGACAAATGAACTGTATCCTTTCTAGCGAGGTGATTTCCCTCAAATACGATCAGTAAATTATTTTACCTAACATCCTACACTGTTGTTAGCTGGTTTCCTTATGTCTATATTTTTTGTTATTGTTTCAGGGCTGAGTGTGAGAGTTATGTCAAAGGCTTTCCTGGTGCTAGATATAAGAAGTTTTCCACTGAAGATGAGGCTGAAACATTTGTATCAGGATCTGGATTTAGTGGATCTTCAACTGTTTCAGCCCCATATGTAAGGTTTTACTCTACATGCTGATTGAAATAATTCTCACTCGAGTCATTCTTGCTTAATTGATAACATCAGTCAATCCCAGCAGTGCTCTGACTGATACCCCCAGACAATTTCCAGGCATTTGCTTACATCTTAGTCCTGGGGGAATTGCCCAGGCATCTGTAGAGTCTTGGAGACTATAACTGTTTCGTCAATTAATAGTGTTATATTCTGTCCTCAACCCCTGATCAAAAATTTCTCAATTCACAAGTGTACTTGACCATTCACTTTTAAAGGAAGGTTTTACTGCGCCTTTCATTAACATGCAAACTCTGAATCGATCTGGAGTTCAAAAAATCTTAACTAACAATGGCATTTTTAGTTGCCATCAATCATAATTATGATGTTAACCAATGAACCTTGAGAAAAAGAAATGAACAAAATGGATTTAAATCTATCAATTACAACCCACAGACGTGACCTGTTGAAGAAAACTTCTATTTCCTGAAAGGTCCGCTAAGAAGATTGATGGCATCGAAATGCAAACACAATAGAGCAGAGTTTACATGTTATTGAAAGGTGCTGTATTCACCTCAATATTGTTACTTTCAACAGGAAAGCAGGAAACGAACTTACTATGAGATGTCTGAGAGTAACCACTTTGACAACACCTTCAACAGTAGCTATAACAACTACTCCAACCCAAGAGGGGTCAAGTACTACAAACAAAGTTTCAGTAGCTCAGTAGCAAGTTCAGGCTGGACCAGCTGGCCTTCCTTGTCTTCATCTTCAAATAGTAGGGAGTCCTCGTCAAACAGTCGCCCTGTCGTGTATACTGATGGTTGCTGCTCAAAGAATGGTAGAAATGGTGCCAGGGCTGGTATTGGTGTATATTGGGGCCCTGAGAATACCAGGTACATATCTATCTGCACGTGTTTAGTGATTGTGTGTATTTCTTTTAGTGTTGTGGCATCTTGTTTTTAAAGTATATTCTTAGGACAGTTCTTGACTCTAGGCTTTGATGTATTTCTGTATTTTTCTATGAGGTCTAGACAGAGGTTTATGACTATTGCATACTTTTTGGTGCTTCCCTTGATGAATAACATTTCATTAATTTATTGGTAATGATTGAGTGATGGTCTCCCTAGCATTAGAACATAAATTAGGAAAATTGGTTTAGATATCAAATGAAATGTGAAGTATCAGTTTAATGTATAATGTTGCAGTTAACTCTCTCAAAGCACATGCCACTGTAAGCTGGATACCTCCCTAAGGCAGACATATAGCAGTTGGCTGGCAAGTCCTGACTCAATTTCACTTGTTTGTTTTCAACTAAACTTTCTTTAAGACAGACATCTCTCTAAAATGGACATCTACAACTGGTCCCAAGAACGTCACTTTAGAGTGGTTTTTACTTGAGTGTCCAAAAGTAGTTGGTTTTGCATTTACTACACTACCAAATTGGCTCAGAAAAGACTTGCGTCATTTTTTCATCCAATCAGAAGTAAAACCAAAACCATACACGTTTCCCCTGCATCACATGTGCTACATGTATTTACTTTGAGTTTTGATTGGCTCGTGGAATTGTTGTGACCATTGTGATTGGCCAGAAAGATTAATTATTTTGTGTTTGGTTTTACGACATGCAATTGAAAACTGCTGTCGAGAGAAGTCACTGTCTTTGAGTTATCACCTATAACTTTATCATGAAAAGCTTTGCAACTCCTAAAAATCTGCAGAAAGCAACAAATTAAATATTTGATCTTTTATTTATTCAGGAATATAAGTGACCGTCTTGACGGAGAACAAACCAACCAAAGGGCAGAAATAATGGTAGGCAGTTCTGTGAATAGTTAGAAGATGGGTCATCAGTCACCTTCCTGAGTCTGAGTCTGATTGAGGTGGTTTGAGAACCATGCACTGCATGCTGTGTAACCTCTTGAAGTTTTATATACACAATACTTCGTTGTGGTAAAAGGCTTGTTTTCTTTTGCAACTCTCAAATACTTAAGTGGACTTATTCTGTGTGTGTCCTTATTTTCTGCATAAACAGATATATGCACAAGAAATGAACTGATTAAGCTCATACAAATGTGTAAAAAATTAATATTGATGACAGCCCTCTGCAGGCTGATCAAGCTATTCTTTTTCTTGCAGTGAGGATACATTTGTACCAATATATATGAAATTGAAGGTTTTTTTCATAATAACTTAAGGTTTGTTTGCCTGCTTGTTTGTTTCAACAGGCTGCTGTCAAGGCTCTGGAGACAGCCAAAGATCTGGGACATAAAACATTGGAAATCAAGACTGATAGCAAATACACTATAAATGGTAAGGATTTAATATGTGCTACTTGCTGTTTTTTTTTCCCAAGGGATTTTTGCCACAGTTGAATGGCTGAGTGCATTAGCTAAGGATACAGTAAGCTGGCTTATTGGCAAGCCCAGCTGCTTTTTCTGGTCTTTAGGCAGCTCCAAATTTTGCACAAGTCTTTGCACTGTATTTGTGTAAATGTTCAGCCCAGTTAAAGGATGGTCTCTTTCAGGCAGTGAAATAAGCCCTAGCAGTATCCCTGCCTAGATCGGATTTTTCAGCAAGTTTAATTTGCACATTTGTTCTGCAAGTTTTCTTAGATTTGAAAGGCAACAAGTCAAACTTTGGCTTTCGTTAACACATTTCTGTTGTTATTTGGGTGATTTGAGCATTAATTTGTTGTTAATTCCTTGGTTAAATTGTCAGGAGCTACAGATTGGTGTGTGAAATGGAAGAAGAATGGTTGGAAGACAGTAAATGGAACAGAAGTGAAAAATAAGAATGAATTTCAGAAACTGTCCAAGCTTTGTGATGAAATTGATGTCAAATGGGTAAGCTGTATTTTGATTCAGATCTGTTTTTCTGATGGAGAGTATTTTGTGCAAAAAGAAATCTAATCAAATTTGGAAATATTAATATTAAACATGAGGTGCAAACCCTAGTCTGCACTAAAATTACTGAAGATAAAAGCAACTGTAAAGTTTTACCAAAGTTTTTTTTGTGTGTGTCAGGGCCAAATAGGTCCACATCAGCTGTATAGATCGTTTTCACTGTCACACAATTATAAAAAAATAAATCAAAAACCATCCAGTGGAAAAAGCTGAGAAATTGTGATGTTACAGAAGATAACTAAATACGGCACCCCTCCAAGTTTTAGGCCTGTGCGTTTCCCCAAACTTCAGATATTCGTCAAAATGTTTCGCAGGAATTTACCGAGCCCGTTATGACAATGCCGTGTTGATGTACAACTGTGGTACACCAATGTGGTGCCAGAAAATAGTGTAAACATCTGGAACTTACTTTGGCTATCTAGGTGACTGATTATCAGTACTGAACAAACAAGCATTTACATAAGGACTTTTCCTAATGCGCTAACTTCTGAAAAGGCTCAAAATCATGAGATAAGTGTATATTTTTCAACAAACTCGATTGTAGCTTTGTGTCACACACCTCCATAACCCTGAAATTCAAAATGCTCTGGTTTCAAAACAAAGCACACTACTGAGCTGTAAAATTATAAACAGATGTAAATATACTGCCTCTTGTGCCTGATGAGGATAAAAACTTTAGTGGCTCTTTAGTTTTGGATTTTAGAAAGTGGTGACATCACATGAAAACGATCTATTGTTGCCATAGTCTGACCTACATATCAAATTTAAAGCATGCACAGGTGTAAATTATGTGTGCACATATATGTAAATAAAGATCTTGAAGGGCATGTATGCCCTGCCAATGGCTGGTTTGCAGTGTCACGCCATCAAAAATAAAAATTATAACCATTCAATAAATTAAGTCAAGAAGCTAGGATATGAAAGATGATTGAAATATAAACAACCTTGCTGAGATTTAGGTCTGTGCAGTTTTTCATTCTCCCGTTATTCGGAGAAGTGTTTCACTCAAATTTATAGAGCTTTGTATGAAGTTGCCATGTTTGTGTCCCTCAGAGGGACACAAATATGGCGGCCGTAAAGTAACAGAAACATCTATCATCGAGTTTTGCCATTGAAATGAAAAGTTATTACTCTAGAGCTCCGACACATTGAAATTAACACTTTTTATAGAGCAACAACTAGCTTAGTTAGCAAAAACTTGTGCAATAACTCATCTTTTGACCTACTCGAGAGCCTTATTGGGCCGCCATTTTAATGTCACACAATGCATAAACTTGGAAATTCAAACGTGCCCTATTTCAAAATGAGGAACCCTGTCGAGCTTAAACGCTGCAAAACGTCAAGTTTTTAGAGGGTCTTTCATCTGATGCAACTAAAACTTCAGAAGGAGGGGTAATTTCTTATTTTGGAAAATGATGATGTCACTTGAAAAGCAGCAATAGGGAATTTAACAAATTGAATGTGGTTTAGCGTTGTCTGTACTCTTATCGAGAACAAGTATGCATCATTAAAGTGGTCAAAATGTTGTGGACTCACGAGGCGCAGCGGAGTAAGGCGACAACAAATTTTGACCACTGTGATGACACCTATCGTTGTTGATAAGAGTACAAACAACGCTAAACCACATTCGATTTGTTTTTTACCACAACATCAACGTCAAGGAAAATGTTTTTTTCAGAGCACAAGCTAAAAAAGGCATTGCCTGGCACACTGATGTGAGCAGCGTTATCTGGACTCTTATCGACAACGGCAAATTAGCCATTCAGATTGCGAGATTACATGTAGTAGCAATTGTGGTAAAAGATATTATTCTCAGCCACACTACAGTTTGCATAGCATTCTGTGTAGTGCACAATCTCAGCTACAAGGAGAATGTTGTGTGTGAAACACTTGACAGTACATAAATCAGTGCAGATCTTTGGGTAGAACAGTAGTCAATAACAAATAACTGGGTCTTGTACCATTTTTAAGAGAAAATTCTTAGTTTAAACTTAAATCAGTGTATTACATAAAGGTTTATCTTGACTTTCTTTTCTCTTACCTTATACCACTCTTCTCATGGCCACTTGCAAGTTGTTGCCACAAGATACATTTACTTTGCTTACTCTTGCTTGCTGTTTGTTTTTTCCTTATAGACTCATGTTCCTGGACACAAAGGCATTGCAGGAAATGAAGCAGCGGATAGTCTTGCCCGGGCAGGAGCCACAAAATGAAGCCATGTAGCTTGGCTTAAAGAAATATACAGTTTTTCACATTTCACATAGATTTTGATGTTTAATTTTGTACATAAGCCCTTGTCTTCACTACCCCCTGCACATTGGTAATTGGTAAATGTTTGCAGTTTCTCTTGAATTTGATTGTTGTCTAACACTTAAAGGAATATATTATTCTGTTGGTTAGAGTTAAAAAAATAAATAAATAATGTTATTGTTTAAATCATTATTAATTACATCTTAGGAAAGCCTCAAATAATAGGATAAACGGAGATAATAATCACCAACAGGAGGCAGTCTTCTGTATTTGGAGGAATAATGACATGAACAAGATCAGTAATGTTGTTTAAGTGATTATTTTTTTTTAGCAGATAATTGGTTTCTGTGTTCATATTAAGAAAGTGTCTTTACCCTTTTGCCTAAAATTGTGCAAAAGACAAGTTCAGTTGAGAATTAATACCTCATCCAAAAGAAATTTTTATAAATTTTGTTGTCTCTTCCTCTCTCACAGCTACCTTTGATACAAAAATAATTTCATCAAGAATTATTAGTGTGAAATACATTGTAAGTTAGAAAATTATGTATAAATTATAAATGTGATCAAAACATATAATTTGTGTGAATAAATAGATTAGAGCAGCAGATGTTTTTCTTATTCTCTTTGTGAGATTTGTAAGCTGGCGGGAGATGGGGCAGAGGCAGTGGCAGGGGTATGGGAGACAGGTGGTTATGTTACAGGTCAAGCGGCATTGGAGCAAGGCGAAAAAGGGCGCGAGTCTTGAGAAAAAGATATGGGAGGCAGAAGAACAGACAATGGGAAGCAGTTCTGAACCCCCCACCTTGCCCGCCCCACTGTTAGTGAATGTCCTAACTTTTCTATGCTTGGCATTTGCTCAAGCCAACATTAAAAAATCAACTTGTGGAAAAAAAAACAGCAACAACACAGAACAAAAGTAATCCAAATGCACCTCAAAGCGTTCTTTTGATCAGCATGTAATGCCCATCCATCTTCCCATCCCAACCTGAAACCACCAAATACCTTCTTTTAAGGGTAAATTCTATATTTTGATCTGTTCTTCTCATCTGTAACCTCAGCTGCCTCCTGATGACACACAGTTTTGTGTGAGATGCATATGAGTAGCTTGTTCATTGTCAAGTTTCTCTAACAACTCGCTGCTATGCCAAGGTATTAAGAAAACGTTTCCCGATTCCTGGCTGTCACCCATTGGATAAGAGGCAAGGCGATTTCTCTCAGAATTGACTATTTGCTCCCAGCTGTAATTTCTAAGGGGTACTTTTGTCGCTATTTGTAGGGGGTTTTGTTTTTTTTTTTTAACAATGGACGAAAATTTTCCGCGCTCCTTCTCGACTTTTCGCGGGCGAATTTCGCGGGCTTAGAGATTCCCTAGTTTCCAGGTCATGTTTACCACTTGGAACCGCGAAGAATCTGGGATCAAGTACTGAGGTCAGGTTTATTCAGAAGCGTTGAAGTGAGAAAGTGGAAGGTCCATTATTGTTCTGTTTTTGACATTTTTAGGTGATTTCAGCCTACGTCTGAATAGCCTGACTACTCGGCGAGGTAAGTACAGGCATAAAGTCTTCTACTGAACGAATTTCTGTGGCTTTCTCGCTCGTCTTTGTTGTGTGAGTCAAGTGTATTGTGCATGTTGTCGCTAAGCATGGTCGAAAGGTTTTTCACGGAACAATTTCCTGTGTCGTCGTCTTGTGTAACAGAAGAGCTCTTTGTCGTTTAGGTTAAAGTAATATCGTTGTTTTTGTATTTCTGTTGAAAGCGATACAGTTCTCTGAACGAGACAGTGCACCGTAGAAATGTTTATATATTTCGCCGGTTTTAACATCAAATTAAATTGAAATAATGCATTTTTTGACACATGAATATTTGAAAATTTTTATTAGCAAGGCCACTTAAGTCTGACTATGTTAAAGGCTATTTAACTCAAGTTTTACTCATAAAGCTTGTCAGGCATAGATTAGAGAACACCGAACAACTGAAGCATGAAGCCGATGCATTTATGCGGTTGTAGACATTTTAGAATTGTGTACATCATATGTTACAGTCTTAAACTTGATTCGTTTGAGAGGATAAAGTAGGTTCAAAACAGTTAAAATTTGTGGTCATGTCTAAAATCAGACTTGCTTCTTTCTGCTAAGAACAAATTTGCTCAATTCTGTAATTGTAGTATTTCAGCAACAAGTTATTTGTTTTCAATTGTAAGATAAGAGACAGTCAAGCTTCTATAAGTAAAACATAAACCCAAGTGTATGCTGTGGTAAAACGAGCACCTTTTTAGCACGCTTTCATCATTTCTCCAGTTTTGGCACAGTTTCTGAGATAGCCCCTTTTACACACAGGGCTGCAAATAATTGTTTTTGTCTTGAAAGCACATAGACACCATCTTGGTCCACAAAACAAATTTTGGCCGAACATCACCAAAAAAGGTTCAAAACTTTATATCCTTTACGTCTGCTTTCAGTGTTACATGTATAGGCAACATCTTTTGATCATCTATTGACATGCCATCTCTCGATGTGCTATGCAAACTGATAACAGACCATTTAACTGTGAAACTAGCAATTTTTCTGGTTGTAATTGGAAAAAATGACAAATAAAGGATAATTATTACTGTTGCCCAATTTACAGGATAATCGAAACGATTTGAGTGTAGTCGATCAGCTCTCGATAGTGACTTCCAGTAGAATAGGGCGCTACCGCTTTTAGTCTTCAAAAGATGTAAACATTCATAACAGTCGATTTATCTTTCACAGAATGACATCTTGATACTCCAACCTTATTTTAATGTCAACTAAATCTGTCTTTCATGACTAAAAGTCAAGTTCTAACATTTTTTATGTAGGCCAGGTTACATAGCATGTTAAGAGATGGCATGTCAAAAGATGGTTGAATATCACGTGGTGACAGCTGTGCAGATTTTTTGGTTTCAAGAAGAGTGATGGTCACAAGCGTTTGCCTATAAAGGTTCCTAGAGGCTCGTAAAAAAGTCAGTCGGTGTGCATTCCAGTGGTTTTTACATGATATTATTGCCATGTAAGAAAAAAGGAGCAATTTTATTATGCCACTGATCGCTGAAAATTACCTTTTAGAATTATTTAAGGTGTGAGCATATCAATAAGTGAATAGCAAATACTGAGGATTTCAATTCCTTGCCATCTCCACATTCAGTTCAAAATTCAAAATGTTGAGATGGCCTTAAAACCTACATGTTCCATTGAAATGCAATACGAAAAGCATTGAAAAGCATTATCAAAATGCTACCTTTCAGGTAAAACAGAGGACATATAAAAAAGAAAACTTTATTACCCATCTTAATATTGTTTTGTTACTTACATGACTTACGAAAGCTGTGAATCCAAGGTCGTCCCCTTGGAACACAAAGTAAGATTTACTCAAGGTAGATTTTTATGCATCCTTACCTTAAAATGATTTACAATAAAACAAATAGTCCACACATCATGTCCAACCACAGTCAGGATTTAACTGGATACAAGCAAATTTGGGTCAGCCAATGTCCGATGACTGACTGTTATTTGCAGCCCTGCCTTATCCCTGTACCTTTTAGAAAAATTTGAACTGTTCATCTGAGTAGGCTGGCTAGCCTAGTTAAAACAGAGATCTTTTTTTTGTGACCAAGTTTTCAGTGACCAGGCTATTAAAAGTACTTTGCACATAACAAGTAGTCTGTAACTTTGATTTCATGTCACTGGATATTTACATTTATCATGTAAAAGTCAGCGGTATACCGAGTGGTAAAAAATTGATAAAAACGATATGATATCCTCACACGTGAAGATATGATATCTTCACATGTGAAGATATCATGTTTGATAACATTTCTTTTTTGTCCCTTTAACTACACTTAAATTTGTTGGTGTATGATCAAAACATCTTCGAATCTACTTTGGCCGTCTTCGGCAATCTTCGGCAATCTTCCGTAATCTTTGGAAAATGTTCAGAAATGTTTGGAAAATGCTCAGAAATGTACGTCTGCCCTTCAGAACAATTTTGGAAAATCTTCGAAAAGTGGTCAGAAATCTTCGGAAAATCGTCAAAAATGGCGTCATCAGCATGTCTATGTAATAAAAAGAACATTACACGTTAGCTCGAAGACATGAATTTTATGTTCTCATGGCAAAAACATTATCTCACTCGTTTGCTGCCCTCTCTCGTGAGATATAGTTCTTGCCACTTGAACATAAAATTCAGATCTTCTCGCCACTGTGTAATATCCTCTATGTCTATGCTGCAGTACTGCACGTACCAACCTCTCTCAACTTAATTTTTTTTGTTTATCTTTTAAAAGGATGACAGACAGTGATGACAAGAAGCTTGATGAAGGCCAAACAGAGCCAGTCTATGGAGGCTGCGAAGGACCAAACGCAATGTATGTGAAGCTGATTTCCAGTGATGACCATGAATTCATAATCAACAGGGACTATGCCTTGACATCAGGAACAATCAAAGCTATGTTAAGTGGCCCAGGTAAAACTAAGTATGATAAAATCTCTTTCAAAGTTTTACAGGCTTTTGCTGTGATTTTAATGAAAACATTTTATTGTTGTAATATTCAGTTTAATTTGATATTGTTAACATCTCTGCTACAATGACAATTTCAACAATTTCCTTTTTCTTCTTATGCAGGCCAGTTTTCTGAGAATGAAACCAATGAGGTCCACTTCAGAGAAATTCCGTAAGTACAGCTGCAGTAGAAACATTATTTTTATGACCTGCAACTGGTTTAAAAGGCTCTTCTTCCCAGGGGGGAGACTCTGATATAAAAAGGGTGAGAGTGCTCGTTGTACCTTTTAGGGGTTAAGAAATAATTTTAAGTACCTCTGAGGTGTTCAGCCTAAAAAGGTCCACAGTGGGAACTTTTGTGATACCTTTTAGGGTATTTAGCAGAAAAATATGACAGATGTTCTGTTTTAGAATCGGTACCCCTTAGGGGTGAAGAACAATGTAGATCTACCCCTAGCCACTTAATGCTACAGAAATCAGGATAAGCTCCAGCTGTATGGGCCGCTTCTCTTAACACAGCCTTTACCATAGACTAATTAAAGTAACTTACCCATCAAAATGTGGTGTCAATCTTTTTGGGAATGTACAAATTGTACATTTTCTCATGCATTCTGAACTTGTTCAGAACAGATAGCTACTACTGTCAAAACTAAGTTTTCCACTTCTGAGCACCATCTTTGTCAAATGACATGGCTTTGTATGGTTTAACTGACAAGGACAAACTCGTAACTCTCTGTTATTAATAATAGTTCCCATGTGCTGGCCAAAGTGTGTACTTATTTCATGTACAAAGTACGATACACCAACAGCAGTACTGAGATTCCAGAATTTCCCATCGCCCCGGAGATTGCACTGGAGTTGCTGATGGCTGCAAATTTCCTGGATTGTTAAAGGTTTTTTTTTTTTTGCAAAATAAGCAATGATTGACACGCCCATCATTAATTTTGTGATAATTTGTTTTTGCTTTTGAATGTTGTTTCCTTATCTGTGACAATAGTCTTCATTTAACATCTTTGCTAAAGGCTGCCAGATTCTCAGTCATTTTCAGAGAAGTCAATATTAAATATTTCCTCAAGCAATATCAGAAGTACATGCCAGACAAAAACTTCTGAATGTTATACATTTCACAGCTTAATACGAAATAATGATCAATGAAAACTTGCTGACAAATACACTGCACATCATTGTATCTGAAAGTCAGCTAAAGAGCTTATTAAAACACTGTGTATATTTACTTTCTAGCCCAACAACAAACTATTTACTAGAAAAGTAGTCTTTCAAATAGGAAAAACTAAATTGTTTTTCTTTAAGGGACATGTGATATTAAGAGCAAAAAAGTGTATAGAATACATCATCAGAAGTTACTGTTTTCATCTTTTTTTACAGATTTAGAGTGTGTGTGATTTTAGTTAAGTGTCAGACAAGTATATCAATAGCTTGTGAAAGATATTGCATTAATTCGTATTGAATGTACTTTTTGTTAACATCAGACTGGTTTTGTAAGATTTATTAAGTACAAGAAATGGTTTGAAAACAAAATAAAGGGATGGAAAGTCTGTTTAAAAAACTGACAAAATAAATATTAAATATTTGAAAATGCCAATGAAACACAGCTTTCATTGGAACCCCTATATATTTATTTAATAATAATAATTGCAGAACACACCTTGCAATGCTGCTTCTAATCAATTGATTTTTTCACACAAATTTGGCCTTTCCACATAAATTTTACTGACTGTGCTTTTCAAAAAGTTATCATAGTTCTCTCCATGCCAGGTGCATTAGGGCTGCAACTAGCGCTCTCCAAACACTTCTGTCTTGTGCCCTGCCCCTGTCTTCGGCCCAGCTGGACCAAAATGCCTCCTATAAAGTTATCGTAGGAACTCGGAAATTTAAATTTCAAAACCAGTGTTAGGGGTTTTTGCTGCTGTCAGTCATCTTAGTGGGCCTCTCAGGAAATAAATTTAGTGAAAAAGTATTTAGATTTTGGTGAGAAAGTGCAAAAGGTCTCATCTGTAGATTGTGCTGGTAATATATCAAACTCGTAAGACCGTGTTTGACCACATTTCCAAACACCAAGAAGAGAGTTGAAAATACGACGCGTAGCGGAGTATTTTTGACAAACTTTGAGGTGTTTGGAAATGTGGTTAAACACTGTCTTGATTGGTTGATATATCTTCTCAATTGAAACTAAATCTTAGAAGAACACAGAGAAATAAAAGCATAAAAATCTATAAGGTCAGATATCCAAATGCCAACAGGGTCATGATTTTATTTGTTTAAACTTGATGAATTGCACTTCCGGTACCTCAAATATCAATTTCTGTCACAAAGCATTTACGCACTTGTTCATGAATTAAACATTGTGCAGGATGCTGGTTCACAAAATTCCCTCCCCCTCCCTCCAAGAAGTGCATAATATCTAGTTTCCACTTATGGGTACGACAACTAAAAGAAACTTTGAGAAGAATGTGCAGCTAGCCATGATCAAGAGTTTTTCTTGAAGGGAGGCTTTGGACAGTTTTGGTGCAAGGACTTGAAGCAAGTGTTTACGAGGGTTTCAACTTACACCTGTTTGGGAGCTGCCAGTCAGTGGCAATTTGCTGCATTCCCATATCCATACACCACAAAACTGTACAACACAATACAGCATCTTAAAAATGCAAAAGCACACATTTTAGCATGCATCCTGCCTGTAATTAACATCAATTTTATTTTTCAAACCTCACATGCATTAACACCATGCATGAAAAAACTCTCAACATTATTTTATAAAAATACATTTTTCTAATCCCAAAGTATAAAGTCTTATTTTTGCATTATAAAAGTACTCACACTGGGATTTGTGTTTGGTTCTGGGAGCAATGGCTAAAATCATTTTATTATATTTATAATATTAAAGAATTATGCATTCTGTAGTGCCTACAACCTGGTTGATAAATGTGGGTTTAAAATTTAAAATCATGGTGGAACTTGAAACTCAATTTTCTTCAGAGCTCAAACTAAAAAAAACACATATATCATAATCTGTAAGTGTTACATAACTTTAGTTTTTGAAATATTTACACAAGCTTTAAAATGTACAACCTAAGCTTTTGCATTTATCTACATGCACTTAATATATACTTTATTAGGCAATGAAAATATGTGATGTATGAATATGAGCAATTTGCAATCTAGAAACACCAAAATTACAGACTGAGAAATTGACAATAAATATAACAGTACAGTTTTCACATCTTTACATGTATGTACATTGTATCTGGTTCCTATTTTGATCAATAGTTATTTATGTTTTAAAACAAGTATATTAATTTGTTAATAACTTTAAGTAAGTCCATAAATTATTTTGGTAATAAAATCCACTAAAGGCAAATTGCAAATTGGATGTAGACTATATCCATCTTCCTTGTGAATTGTAGATGAACGACTGTTTGCCATAATGCTGTGGTCGATAGGTTGCTGTAATGAATCAAAAAGTTGCGATAACTGTTAAATACAAAAGTAACTCTTATATCTTTTAATTAGTCAGCAATGAACACTCTTGCCTTACCGTGGACTTGCAAAAAATTAGGTTTACCATTGATAATAATATTGCAGAAACTATTGTTGGTTAGCAAACTGTGCTCAGTTGTGGGTACTGTCTTTTTGATTCTTCAACATTGATGTTGCCAATGGTAATTTTAGCATACAATGTATGTGTACATACCGGTACATATTTAGGCAGAGAAAACTTTTCAGAAACACTGTTTAGTAACAATGTCAAATTTTTAATAAGTAAAGTGCTAAAGAGATTCCCTCTTGGTAATTAATGGAAACCCCAATGAACAGAAAGGGCAAAATGAAAAATTCTAATCAAAGTGCATGTTAGATCATTTTTAAGCAGCTTGAATCACACTTTTTGTTTTTGTCTGTTTGCTTTTTCATTTGAAAAAGATTGGCATGCATATTTCACAATTAAAATAGACAACAGTGTATATTAAAATGACATACATGTATTATATTATCTTAATGATAAGTACAACATGAACCACACCTGGTCCCAGGCCGTGTAGTTAATTACTATTGCTGTCTGTTTTGTGGTTAACATACCTGGCCCTGGTGAGTCCTCCTCTCCAAGTACTCCCCCTGTCCATCGACTGGTCGTTGAGACGAAGGCAGAACTAGACATGTAGTGTTTAGGGGGGCCTTCATAATCAACCACATTGTAATGACCAGGACCTGGCATAGGTTCAAGGGGTGGGAGGGGCATCGCAGGTGCCGAGATACACAAGTAGTGCTTGTTACTGCAAGGAGAAAGTAAGGAAAAAGTCAAACTTGTACACAAAACTTTTAACACAATAATATTATTAATTTGCAATGCACAGTCCAGTAAATATAGTTATGTAGCTTTTTTTTGAACCAAAGTATTTTTTTCCAGCTGCATTCTATGGTCCAGAAAAAGAAGTTACTAAAAAGTCCACCCTCTATTAAATAAAAATTTATTGGGTTTATATTTTGAATACAATATTAATTGTACAGGGTGTTTATTTCAAATTTCAGGTTTTCCCTTGTAAATGTGTATGACTGTGCCAGCTTTATTTTTATACAGTCTTAGGTTTGGCTGTTCCCCCTGCTCTTATTTCATAAGTTCATTCAGACTACCTTTAGTCACAGGGGTGGTGGGTGTATTGTACAAAATGTTTTGTGATTCTATTGGGATGCGTGATCAAACTAAGAAAATACATGGTGTACATTTTACATAATCATGCAGTTGTTTAAATTTATGGGATATTCATTAAGTAAAGCCAAACTTTGATTACAAAACTCAGAGTTAGCTTGACAAAAAGGAATACCACTATCACCATCTAGTGTAATCCCCACACTCTACTTACTGAAATCCTGGTTGCTCCTTTGATGTACAAACATCTACTTTTTCAAAAGGTTTATATGACCCTGGCCCAGGGTATGGCACAGGAGACTGCATCATCTTTCTCTCTGTCGTGGACTTAAAGGGTGCTGTGGCGATTTTAGGTGAATCTGTTACAAGCGTGTCATTGATTGTGTAGTGACCTTGGTGAGAAAAAATGATAAGAAACGAACTTGACATTTGAAATTAAGGGACCAAAACTAGAAACATGAGATACACAGAGATTTGCATGGCAGCCATGTTATATGGCAGCAACAACAGAATTTGTTTCATTATTAATAATACACTGTAGTCATCATCTGTCTTCTCATTGGCGAAAAGCCTACAGTTAATTCTGGGAAACAGCGCAACCTACAGATTATTCACTAATCTGCTTGCAGATTAGTGAATAATCTGTAGGTTGCACATGCAATGTATGATTTCTAAGAGCAATGTCAAGTTCACAGACAGCGAAGTAAGAACATGGCTTGTCGATTCGCTTTATTGAGCCTGCAAGAAATTGAGGAATTGCTTGAAGATAAAGATTTGTAATGTATAACAAAACAAGGTCTTGGTTAGTGTTTTTGGCTTCAGGTGACAACACTTACCCTTAACCTTGATTATTCCAGATACAATGTATCACAAAAACCTCATCAAATAATTGTTTATAATTAGGTGAATTTACTATGTTCCCATTTTCAACAGCTGTTATTGCAGTTGATTCTGCAGTCAAATATTCTTTTGTTTTAAAAGGCATGCAAACAAGGCAAACGCGTCAATACAATGCAGAATTGACCCTTTCGCCTTGTTTGTGTGTCAAGCCACTGGTAACTGCAATAACAGCTATTCATTGTTCCTGCCATCTAACATGGCCACCATAGAGAACCTCTTTAAAGTAGTATATGTACTCACTGGAACAAGTGTACCTACATACATATGTATGCATATTATTAGTCATACCGGTAAGTGTGGTGTGTCTGAATTACATAGTAAAATCAGTTTTAATTTATGATAGGAAGGTGACTTTCAAAGAGAAGGTACAGACTGATGTATCTTACATGGAGATGGTCCATAGCTTGCTCCAGTACTCCAGTCCTTTGACCTTTTAGATCTGAAAAAGTGAAAAATAATACCAGTCACCAATAGTTACCGGTACTTTCATCAATTTTAATAATACAATCATTGTTAGTAAAATGACAAATTTTGCCCAGAAAACTCTGAGAACATTAATCAGTTTTCCCAGCTTGACACAACCATTATCAGTAGAATTTATGAACTGGTAATGACATCAAAGGTTTCTTACTTTGATTGAAATGCAGCACAAGCTGCAACATTATTGTCATAAACAACTCTTCCTGTAGTTCGACCAACCTGTCATGAGCATAATATGAAAATTCAAATTAGACAGCATACATAGTATCATAGGTCTGCTAAGCATGTAAAGAGCTTCAGCTTTATAATATCAAATGAGTACTAGTAAAAACATCAACATGTACAACAACATCATTTTACCGATAAAATGTTTTCCAAAGAGAGGTTTAACTTTTTCTGCCATGGCTGGTTTTTGCAGCTGAACACAGTCATGTACATGTTTTAAAGGGTACATGTATAATACATGTCAGAAGCATATCACCTCGACTAGGTGATATGCTTCAGTCTGTACACATTCATAGCCTTTGTTTGGCCATGATTGTCACTACAAGGTATCAATGATAAAAAAGCACTTACTGAATATTGGTTAGGTGCTGGAAACTGTTCTTTTTTGATGTCCCTTTGCAAAGCAATTGGAAGGTGGAAATTCCTACATGCAAAAATAGTGTTTTAAATTATTGCAGTAATAATAAGGTCCTGAAAATATGCACACCCAAGAAGATCTGAAGAGACTAAAGAGGGTAGGAGGTTTCAAAGGCCAAATTTTGAAGGAAAGGTGAATGGGAATTTCCAGAGGGGTTGGTACTCAAAATATGCCTGAGTCTTCTGAGGGAAGGGTATACATGTAGATAGTTGTTACTGTATGCTCTGGAACAGTACAATGAGCCCTCCTGAATATTGGCAGGATTATATTTTAGTTCTTTTGAAAATATTACATGTGACCTTGCAAACTAGAGACTAAACAATTTATTGTGTTTCAAAAAGTCACCATCCTACTTGACTTGTACCTTGTGACAGTAGATTTGTTGAAGTTGTGTTCTCTTGACACTGAGGGATCATACAGACCTGAAAAAAATATTTGTCTTAATATAAATTACATGGAGATAACAGCCAACTCGATACAAGGTCTGAATCTGCCCTTACAACACTGTCAGTAGAACATGACCACAAATGATAGCAATGGCAATGACGTCACATAACCATAAATTTTAGATCTCGAACTAACATTGCACCACTGCATATCTTAACGACACTGAAAATGCAGTGGAAATTCTGCATACCTTGGATAGCTTATGATGAGCAGGAAGTGGGGATTGTGCATACAAAGTAATTTACCTGGGCCTGGACCTGTATTCTTAACTCCTCTTGGGAAACGCCGTGCCTGCAGCAAAATTATTATGTAGCTATACATCAGTAAGAAAAATACATTTATTCAAAATATAACCCTCCAAGCTGCCATAACTTGTAACTATACAATGTAGTTAGCTATTATATAATAATTATTACTACATACACAATTTATGTATTCAACCATTTCATTAATCATCCCACTTTACCCCTCCCACTCCACTGGGAGTTTTCAGAAGTCGTCATATAATCATGGCAGATCTTGAACTTTGTGGCACAAATAGCTCTAGATAATTTTATGAGTAACAGTTCCTAATCATGAGAACATTAATCTAGGGTGGCCCACTTCCTTTTGCAGCAGGTTACTTTCAGTTGATAAATGTTGGGGTTTAAGTCCTAAAAAATAATCAAATTAATAGAGGTTACATAAATTTGCAAATTATTGGTAGTCTTATTCTTGGGAGGTTATTTCTTACTGTTAATTTAATGCTAACCTTGGATGCAAATCCACCAAAACCTTTCTTGGAGAAGGAAGAGCTTGCAGTTTCAGTTGATTTCAGCTCACCATAAGTCCCGGGTCCTGGGTTTGCACTCTGAATAAAAGATATTTAAAACCTTGTATCAATGTGTTGCAAAGAAGTAAATGTAGCTGTACAATGTTTTATTAAAAATACTACACTACTTGCATTAATCTCAAGGAAGTTAAATTGAAAAATGGTTCCAGTACAATAACAACAACACTTGATTTGCTCAAATTATATAAAACCAAGCAAATAAATAAATTTAATGACAAAAGAAACCCAAATATCACAAAAGAAAAATTTCAGTAGCCTAATAGATACTTACACCTAATCATACCTTTATGATACACTTCCATGGCATATCAAGCGAGTTTGGTAAGCCATGGTTCATATTTTGGCAATACGTACAGTAGTTGTGCCAAAATACCCATGGCAAGGCCAAACAAACCTGATATGCGGCCAAAGCGCACCAGAAACAGTATTCGGCCAAGTGACTATGATATTGTAGTCATATCAGGTCAGTGACTTGATATCACAGGATATCAGGACAGTAGACTCGGCTTCTGATTGACTAATTGCGAATATGGGTGCAGTAATACAGTCAGATAACTATAGTCAGGTAATATAGTGGTGCATTTAAAAGTTTAGAATGTAACTAGACAATAAATACATGTAAGTATGGCATGGCTTTGAGTTTGCGTCACAGGAGGCAGCGTGGCCAAGTGGTTAGCGCGCCAGATTTGAAATCCATAGGTCCCAGGTTCAAATCCCATTCTGACCGCCAGCTGATGTTGTTCTTGGTAGCTCAAAGTTCAACTTCTCGGCTGCACTTGTAAATAACCAACTGGTCTGCCTGACCTGCCAGTTGGGATTGTTAACCTAGGGTAGTTATGTTTATGTGAATATTTATTTATCGTTGTTTGTTTACATTGGTCCTGAAAAGCCCCAATGGGGAGTGGCCAATTAAGTACACATAGTTCATAATTTCCTATGCCTTGCATATAGGAGCAAATCTTATTCTACTGTACATACCACATTCATCCCTTCAAAGCGCTTGGATCTTGAAAGGAAACCTTTCCTCTCTGAGTTGTCACTCACTATTGTCTGATATTTACTTGGAATAGAAGCTGATGCCACTGTCTTTCCATGACCTGTTATAAGATAAAATAATGCATCAGCAGCTGAAAATCTGTAACATGAAATTCTCAAAGTACGCCCAAAGATCATATTTTTCTTGTATTTCTCTGCATTTCTGAATGGTGCAAAGTTTCTCTTGAGGAGGGAGATGTGGGGTTTATATTTGAACAATTGAATACTCTTCAGTAAGCTTCCATGAGGTAGCTTACAGTGGCAGTAAATAAGTCCCGTCAGAAAAGATTTAACAAAGAACTCCCTCTTCAAACGTCCGATCAATCAATCATAGAATACATCAAAGTTTTTCGGGGGTACAAAACATTTCACACCGCTCAATAATATGAAAACAAATGACAACGACTGATATAGTTACGAAAGCAGGATGGCGTTACTTTAGTCTAACACTTGCTTTACGCAAACCAAATAGCTTGGAAAACCTGTCACCTTATTTCTATTTGAGCTTAAGCTTAAACTTAAAACATTTTCATTGACTGCTGGCAGATCATATTTGCCAAATCGAACGCAAATGTTTTCCCTTTTAATTGTCATCTATCAAGGGAAATCACTTCAACTTTCGTTTTTAGTCATAGTCACTGAATCACATATAGCTGATCATCTAAATCGTTACCTTTGTGAATCCTTCCTGTCGTTATAGTTCCCCCAACAGCTCTTCTTTGTGGCTCTTCAACTTGTACGCTGTCCGCCATTTTGCTGTCTGACTCCTGGTCGCCTTGGTAACGTGCTTTCTTCGGACTGACCAGACTTAGAAGCCAGGCCGCGTATCGTGAGCTCAGGCTAAGGCCTGGTTCCGATCCTTCTTGCACAGTGGCTTGAATTAAAAATTTTTTACGGCAGAAATTAACACTGTAATTAAAACTCGATCGAGCTATTGATTCGAAACTTCAACATTCCTCAGGGCATTTGAAATGTTAAAGTTTTGGTTGTTCAACTCCCGCGGACCAAAAAGGTCGAAAAATGTTTTTCCCTTCCCTTCCTGGGATACCCCAGACACGGAATACTGTGTCCCAAGAATTGTAAAATGTAAAAGTGATTACATTTTCCTAAGCAAAACTATGTATTTACCTCCAAAGATATCACAAAGATCTGGAGAGCTCTTCTTTCCTTGACAAAACATTACACAAGGAATTTCGATGTCTTCTAGCTTCATCACGATTTCGAGCAACGTGAGTCAAATTCCCCGAGGCATCCCTCCCTTCAGGTGACAAATTCCAACTATAATGACCACCCCCTAATTCCAAATTCCGCCCCTCGGGACACATCAACGAGGTGAATTAAATGCCCAGGGCATTGCCGGGGAAGATCGATGTCTCATTTCGATCAATACTGTGACTGAAACGCACAGGAAAGAAAAGCCGACGACTATACATTTAAAACTACGGTGAAATCTGTATTAAGCGGACCCCATATTAAGCGGACACCCTTTATTAACTGGACACCAGCTGAAGTCCCAAGATTTTCTTCCCACATTTGCTGTAAAATAAACTCGCATTCAGCGGGCATCTCTGTTAAGCGGACGCGGACACCAATATTAAGCCATTTTGTTGCACAAAACCTGCAATAAGTGGACACTTCAAGAGCTTTTTACTTCTAAAGGTCTTGCTGAGACTCCTTCAACATTGTTCAGCGATGTCGTTTTAAAGCTAAGTGAGTATTCCAGATTGATGCATTGACTGACTAGACATTCTCCTATGAGCAGTGTTTGATCTTACACTGTGTTACACTGTGTTACAAGAGAGTTGATAATTAACTATTATTGCGCAGCACATTAGAACCTGTTTTGAGAGGACACCCTGTATTAAGCGGACACTAGTGCGGAGGGTCCCAAAAGAGTCCGCTAAATACAGGTTTCACTGTATACTTTTCCGGCTTTTCATCTCATTATAAGAATTTCACCTATCATTTCAGGGAAAAAGAATTGCTCATCAACGGTTTTAGACCCTATTAGTATAAAATTTCAGCTAACGTAGATACTTAGCTGTTGTTATCAAGGAAATATAAAACGTCACCCTTAAGCATTTACACACCCACCTATTCAAATGCTCAAGTTAGTTAGGAAGCTGGTTAGAAAGCTCAAATGTTAGCCTGTGCCAATATCCACGTTTTCGGGTTCTTTATCAATTCTAATTTTCTCGTGGGTGGATGAACAGACTACTGAAAAATTAAGTTCTCAATTCTCAAGTGTAAACGCACGCCTCCATCCTTATATCTACCCACACATTTGGATTAATAACCTCTCACTAGAGTAACTCAGGCTCGTGTCTGCCTCGCGAAATAATAATAATAACAAACACTCGCTCATTAGCATACTAACACGCACAGGTTTCCTTCCCTATATTCACTAAAATCGTAAACGTAGAAACATCCAATACGGCACCAGTAACTGAAAAGAACACGCGCTTGATGAATTTTGTTTTCATTTGTTTTCGTCTCTTTTCTTGCCTTTTTTTCACGAGGTTTGGTTTTGATAGAATTAAAGAACTCATCAGTATTTTTGATTAAAACATTAAACAGATGTAAATGAGGGCGGCAAATGAATCAGCTGGAACAAAGTAAAAAGAATAACTAATTTATAAGACACTTGTTTGATTCAAAACTTTTACATACCGTCTGCAGTGGATAAAGGAAAGTTTGTTTCCCTCTTTGTGTACTTCGTTAGAAGTTTTGCGTTAATTTCGAGGTTGATATTTATTTACTTTGTTAGTAATTTTAAAAGGAGAGAGAAGATTAATCGCGACTGGATTTGAATATCATGCACACATTGTATATTGTCGAAACCTTCGGCTGGTTACCTTGGAAATGTCATATAAAGGTTAATGCAATTTTGACTGGCTTTTGTTTAAAACAGGGATATTAAACCTCCAAAGCGGCGCTCTTGAATAAGTAAGTAAAGCTGGTTCCGATTTTATTTTATTTCACTTTTTTGTGTTTTATCAGTTGAACCTATCGACTCTTTGTTCCGCGAAATTCTAACTGTTGACTCTGAATAAGTAAACAAATTCGAGACAAATGATTTTTTTTCCTCGATTTTTTTTCGTGAGGAGAAACGTTCGCTGATAAATCGTTTACGGGGGCGTTTTAGACGGTCGGGGGAGTTTATCTCTTAATCATTCTATTTTTCTGTTTAAGTCGCTCTCTTTTGAGCGAATAATAGAGGTAATTCCCCGGGGGATGTTTTATTTATCGCCGATACAATGTATGATATTAGATTTTTCCCGCCACGTGGACAATCCTCAAGGAAAGCCATTGTTCGACTTTCAACCAGTCAGGAGGCCCACTATCCCAATTTGGATAACACTAGCCAATCACAACACGGTAAAGATTATTTTGAAGGGTGAAAATTGTGTGCGTCGGGCAAGGAAAACGCGATCGCGAAACAACAGCTGATCAGGGCAAACAAAAGATATTAACATGTTTCTAAGCGTATTCAAATCAACTGCCAGAGTGGCATGAAAAAGGAAACTAGCTGATCGCCAAATCTTTTCCCAGTTCATTTCAAGAAACGGGACGAATATTGTTCCTGCTCAGGTATGGCTTTAAAGGGGCTTTAAAGAAAATCCTGATCGAAGCGTGGCTTTTACTTTACATTTGGCACGTGAATAGACGGCGAATGTAGATCACAGAGATGAATAACATTTAGCTTCATACAGCTGGGAGATTCACGGACACTCAAAAAAGTTAGTTTTATTTCGGCTCTGGAAGAAAAGGGTGTAATTATTTTCAAACCCAACGGCGTACAAGCTTACTCTTCCACTTGGCTTCTTTGTTCAAGATTTTGACATTTTCTGCCATCAAGAAATACACGGCAAACGCTACCAGGGTAACGCTAAAGATGGTCGGAACAAGTGGCTGGCTAACAATCTGCTCTAGAAGATAAAAATTTTACGCGAACGCCAGTCGCCGCTTTTTTACAAATTATATACACTCGTGATTCAGATAGATTATTTTTTAAGGTTTTTTGATTATCATGACTCAGTCGCGAAAGGCTCGAAAGACGCGTTCGCGCTCCACGCGCGGAAAAACATCCCGCGATGAATCTCGCTTCGGCATTCGTTACTTACATCATCACATGTTCGCGGGAGACACGCCTGGTGATCAACAACTCTGCCCTTACGAGTGCAAATGTGGCGCGTCCATGTCTTCGATTTACAGCGGAAAGACTCTAGTTTTGCTCACGCTCTCCATTTTAATTCTTCTAATCGGCGTCACGTTCATGCTAGTCGGCTACTTGATCCCACGAAGGTCTGTTGTTTACCTGGAGAAGAGCGATGGCACAAGAACAGTGGTCGACCAAACCGCCATCACGTTTAATACTTTGCTGGACGATTTTACGTTGGTTGGAACAGTTCTTGTACCACTCGGAGCCCTGTCATTCTGTGTTATTCTTTTAGTTCCAATCTGCCGTTCTTCATCGGCTCAGAAAAAAGGACAGTATTTTAAAGCACCAACCGAGGAAACGGCGTCAAATTTAGCGGCGAAGTCGACAAAAACACCCGATAGCGCTTCAGTCGCTTCCGAAGACAGCCGTTCGCTCAGTAGTGCTTCTTCTTCAACGCTACAAAAAATTCCAGTTCTCGCGCTCGTTCATAATGTTCAGCCGGAGCAAAAATCTGACACTTTAGGTTCCTCGGGGAAAGGCAAAGAATACAGAAAGAAAACTGGAAAGTTCAAGGACTCATTTGACGAGGAAGAAGAAGAGGAATAACTTTAACTTGACTTCACTAATTTCCCGCATGGGGAAATGTAGGGTCTTAAAATTATACAAACGAGTCAATCTCTTTATTTTTATCTTTTTTTTTTCTGTTGTCATTTTGAGGTTATTTTATTTTATTATTATTATTTTTTTTCAATTCTGTACAGAAAGCGAATTGAACGATCATATATTCTACATGTAAGAGTGCAGATTTAGAGTTACCCGGTCAAGATGATCATATTTTTGTACAATAAATAAAGCTAATAACATTCGCCAAAAAAAAAAAATGCTTCATTAAACATCCGCCGAAATGAAACCACGGCTGAGAACGAAAGGGAAGCGGACGAATTGAAACTGTGTCAAAATATTTGCTTGGGAAAATGAAAACTGTCATAGGAGTCGGAAATTTGAATTGAGCGTATACTCGCTAGTGGCGATAAAGACAATTTTAATCATTTATGTTGGCTGTTTCTTAAGATTTTGCTGAACCAATCATACCTTGGGCATAATACTTTGAATTGAACAGCTGTCGGAATTTTAAAAAATACAATTGCAGAGCAGGAAATTATAGTCACACTAAGACACACCGTTTGCACAAATCAGTTTTTTAGTAACATCATTGAGTCGAGGAAATTTATCTCGACAGTCGGTGACCTCTTGGCCATAATTGTCAAGTTATGTAAGGGTTATGTTACCTCATTATTGTTATCGGTTATGTCTTATTTGAATTCACTTCAGAAGTGAAACTTTCTGGTCTGGCTGCACTGATTTTGCCAATCTGGCCAAAGGAATATTGCACTGCAAAAATCTTTTAGAGTTTATAAATAAAATAATACCGTGTTTATTGGTATGGCCTGTTACAGGGCAATAGAGAAAATTACGTAGTTTACGTTGTGTCATACTGACGCGCAAATCACGAGCTTAAAACCACTCACGTAAAAAAGACTCTTATAAAGTAAAGGAAAAGAAAATGCTGGGGAGCAAAAGTGGAGAGCCGCTAAGCGATGCAGTAAATTAAAACGAAGGGTTTAAAAGAGATTCCAACTGAAACTTCGTAATTTTCATGGTTAAATTCTGAAAACCCGGACTTTGTGAAAAGTTGTTTGGAGTTACTAAATCATCCCAGTGTCGGCAGAGTGTCTTCCTTTGCTTTGTAGCTGAAATTTAGCTAAACCGGCTTTAGGCCATCCCCCCCCCCCCCTTTTTTTTCGTTTATTGTCGAATGCGTTTTCTGATTTTAGGTCGGTCGGTCGGAAACGGAAAAAAAACAAAAATAAAATTGGAAAAGGAGTCTGGAGCTGGGAGGCCCGGTACCTCAGCATAATATCCGTGGAGCCTGGAAACAACAAGGTGTGGTTACAAAGTCAGCATCGCGGCAATGGAGGAAGGAAAAAGTCGACGCCGTTGTTAAAATCAAACGAGAACGGGGAAAAACTAGAAATCTGTAAGGCAAAAAATAGCTTATGTTTCAGATTAAAGTGACAAGTGTTTGAAATAATGTGTCATTGCCTTCATTGCCTTCTGTGTAACTTTCCTTTTTTTTTTTTTTTTTTTTTTTGAAAACGCGAAAATCTGGGTCGGTCGGACGACGCTAAACAGAGAAAAAAAAGGGGATGGCCTTATCAGTAGATTAATCTTTATTGGCCCGTAGGGGGCTAAAATTGACTCGAAGAGGTATATCCCAGGAGTCCATACCCCAGGAGTTAAATGATGTTACTACACCGAGGACTGAGTACTATACTGTAGCTGATTAGTAATCATAGATTAATCATTGTGTTGGAGTATTAGGCCCTGTCCACACACTACGCCGGAGAAACTTGAAAACACAGCTTTATTTCTACAGTTAGGCGTACCGTCCACACTGATCCGTCACGAAAAGGGAGCTTTTCGAAAACGCTCCTCAAACTGGAGGAATTTGAAAACGCCGGCTTTGCGTTTTAGTGTGCGGGACGGAAAACATTTGATGCGTTTTCGCCTCTGTTTTCAAATATCTCCGGCGCAGTGTGGGCGGGGCATTAGTTGCTTTGGTAGTTTATAATAGAAATGTACGTGACGTGTGCATTGTAACAAACCATGGCCGTTTGCCGAACTACACAACGAACTGGTAAGTTCGTTTTATGTATGACCAGGAGCGCATGAACTCCTAGCATGACCATAAACCATGTCTGTATCCCGCCGAACTTCACAACTCAGCGAGTGAAGAAAATATGTATAAAGATCGCTGAATGGGTTCGAACCCCATCAGTTCAAGCCTGAAATTTTTTCAGGCGTTATTTCCACAACAATGACTATAATCCCTTATAAAATGGTAATGCTTTTTCCTCGATCTGTTTCAAGCCATTTGTACAATTCCTTCATGAGTATGGCATATCATGGTATCAAGAATTTGGCGCGAAAATAATGGAAATTAAGGTCGTAAACAGGACTCGGAAATTAACGTTGACAAAAATTTCTACGATCGCGACTTAAATTTACGCAAATTTTTAGAATTCGCGTTAATTTCATGAAACTTTAATTTCCTGTAATGAGTTAGTCTCGAGCCAAGTTTAACAGACTCATCTTCTCCTTGAAGCTCACTACCCGTGGCGTCCTGTGATGACCTTTTATATATATTTGTAGTCATGCGATCGGACCTTAAATGACACTGATATCTGCCCCCTTCAAAGGCTTTTCCAAACGATACCTGAATGAGAGCTGTTTCGAGAAAGATTCTCGCACAGAAGCCCAAAAGCGTACTTTGTAGTATCGTAAGGTATTATGGGCATTGTTAGCTCACGTGTTATGGCGTTCAACATTAGTTCCCAGGCCTAGGCCAGCTCCTCCCTTCTGAGGTTGCGTAACGTTAACGTTATGCATCCATATATAGTCATGCGTTGGACATGCCACTGTGATGCCTGACAACCAGAAATTTCCATGTTGTTGATGCACTGTGGGCTTATTATGAAGTCTGGTGACCTCGGCAGATTCTTAGAAATTTGTGTCTGATCTCGTTGCTTCGATTTCCGAGAATTCTGCAACATTTGCGTCTGTCCTTAAGAAGAAGAAGTATCTAACAGAAATGTCTTCCATCTTCGATTCATCGCAAGAAAAAACGAACGGCTCTAGATTGGCGCGATTGCTAATTGACGGAGGAACAGAAGCCCTGAGGAAAGTTTTTCATTCCTTTATTCCGTCTTCAGCTTTACAAACAGTATTAAATAACAACTTGGCTTCGCTTGAGAACTTGAAGAAGAGAGGGAAAATATTCGATGGCCAGTGGGAACAACTGTTTCCTTCTACAGGCGACCCACCAGACTCGAAAACATTCGACATTACGCTTTTGCATTTATTGCTCCGTGTAATTTGCCGTTTAACTGAGCCCGTGACAGGATGGAACACAATGCCTGTGGAAACCGATGCTAGTCGTGAAGCAAACATCGTCCGAATTAAATGCTCCCGTAATGATTTGTGCCATAGTATTTCTACCGACATTCCTGATGTAGAATTCGAAGACAGGTGGAACAAAATTTCTCAGTCTCTTGTAGCCCTAGGGCTTGATCAACAGGAAATAGATCGTCTGAAGACGGACCCCATTGATCACGACACCAAGCGACGAGTGGACGAAGAAGTAGGCAAATGGAAACTTGATTTTGAACCAAGAGTACAGACCTTAGAGCAGGAAGTTCAGCAACTGAAAATGCACATTCAGGCGCCTATTTCAGGGCATACTGCTCCTTGTGAGTTCTCCAGCTGTCTTCCAGATGAGGTTCGAGATGTGTTTGGTCGTTCAAAAGAAATTCAACAAGTAGTAGAAGCTGTCCAAAGTGGAACAGTCTCCATTGCTGTCATAACTGGTGGGCCGGGCTTTGGGAAGACGACTGTGGCAAACAAAGTGGCTCACGAGCTTGCCAAATCCGAAGACTGTAGGAGTGTTTTGTGTTGCTCTCTTGCATCCAAAACAACATTGAAAGATATAGCCACAACAATGATTCTTACCTGCAGTAAAAGCCACTCTCAACCGCCAGAGAATCCTCAACATTGGCTTCTAGACTGGAGCAAACAACTAATGAAGAAAGTGACATTCGTTTTGGACAATGCAGATGATATCGTTGAGTCTGGTAGTCGAGTTCAATTTGTCAATATGTTACGGGAAATGAGATCCTTATCAAATCACAATTTGACATTTGTGATTACCACGAGAAAAACGGTCAGTGCTCCTAATTATGATTTTGAAATCATGAACATTAGACTGGCTTGTTTGTCTCCTGATGAGGCGTCGAATCTTCTTCTTTCAAAGGTCCAGAGCAAAGAAACTAGACAGAAACTCTCTCAGACGGCTAAAATCGTCACATTATGTGGCTCTGTGCCCCTGGCTCTCTGCATTGTTGGTTCACTGCTTTCGGACTACAAAGAAGACAGATTAATCAAAAGTCTTGAAAAGGAGCCTTTAGTGGTCCTTCAAGATGATGAAATGTCCCTTGAAAAGGCAATCAAGACTTCCTTTGATCTCCTTAACAAAGCAGAACAAGAAGCACTGACCATTATGTCCGTATTTCCGGGTTCTTTCGATTCTGATGCTGCCGAAGCTGTAATTACAGCAGGAGTGGATACTGCAGCTCAGCCAGTTCTACGGACTCTTCGCTCGCTGAAAAACAGGTCTCTTTTGGAGCAGCCAAGTTCATGTAGATATGAAGTCCATCAGCTTATACAAGCATTCGTAAAGAAGGTTAGTCAAGACAGGTACTCCAGAGAGATTGTTCCAGCAGAACAAATGGCCTGTGCTCACTTTATTTCCCGTCTTGCTGACAATGCTGATATGTACTGGAGTGAAGACAAGTGCAAAGAATCTGTTGAGGCCTTCAATGTAGACAGGCACAACTTTGAATACTTTCTGCACTTGTATGTCCACGCGATGGAGAAACGGGATGTGGATTGCCTACAATCATCTACTAGTAGGTTTCTTGACAATTTTCCGCAAAAATGTATGTATTTAGAAATGTGTCTTCTGCCAAACTTTTACATTATGATTTTGGAAAAGCTCTTGAATCAGTTTCAGTCGGAAAGACAATCCGTCCAAAAAGTTGACCTTTTGTGTCTTCTTGCAAATGAAAAGAGAAAGGTAGGCAACCAAACACAGTACAAAGTTCTCATAAAGCAGGCGCAACATGTTTATGCCAGGAGGTATACTGAATTTAGAACAAACGGTTTGTCTCAAGTTCATTTTTTCAATTCATATGCACGCTATCTCAAGGAAAGAAGGCTATCGAGAGAACTACTCAACAAAGCTTATGAAATAGCTCTAATTTTGTGTCGAAAAAAGCTAAATGAACAACATCCTGAAACTGCAGCAACTTTGCTGTTCATCGGTCGACGTCAGAAAAGTTTGCCTCAACTTCAGGAAGCACTGAAGCTGTTCAAACGGTCCCTTGGGGAACATTTCATGACTGCTCAAGGCCATAAAGCCATTGCCGACTTCTACTTCGTCCATGGAACTGACAAGAACTCAACTGATGAAGACAAAGTCCTATGTATAGACAAATCCTCAGAGCACTACAAAGAAGCTTTGACCATGATGGAAAAACTCGGTATGGGATGCCACAAAGAGAGCATTTTGACGCTAAAAAACTACGGACTTTGTCACAAAGAGAAACAGGACTTTGAAGAAGCAATTAATTTGCTACTAAAAGCGAAACGAGTCGCTGACATTGAGTTAGAAGATGATCATAAATGGAAAGTGATGATCGAAACTCAGCTGGCTGTCTTGTACCATTGCGTTGGAAGAGCTGAAAAAGCGAAAGAAGTCATGAAGAAAGGACTCGAGATGAATAAAAAACTTGGACGCTATTTAAGTCAACTGGCGAACAAATTTGAAATTAGACAATTTCTTAAGCGTTACCCAGACACACTTCTCTGAAATCGTTTGTTCGTAGAAAGAGTTGACATTCAAAATCGTCAAAATTTAGATGATTGCTGTAACAATAGGAAATGAAAAAGTTTAATAGCAAGAATGTGCTACTTTCCTCCTTTCTTCGATCTCCTTTCAAAACGCTTACAGACAATCAAAATGTCTTCTGTGCGTTTAACTTAATCGCGGCATGTTGATACACAATTATATGCTGTTGTGAAGTCGCATTCATTCTCTTTCTGTATCTTCGCTTTCTTTCTGTAGCTTCCCTAAACTTTGCCTTTAGGCCCTCCACAAAAGACAGAGCATTATTGCGAAAAAAACTTCGTTTGCTTTTAAACTGAGGAGAAAAAAATTGCTGTTGAAACAACATGTTTCAAGGAACCTCAGAAATATTTTTTTGTTTCTGAGAAACAAAATTTTATTTTACGTTACTTGTGCACGCAAACGGAGAAACATTCAAATCTTGCGCCTTAAGAATGTTTTCTTCGTTTTACCGGGTTCCTTAAGAGCGAATAATTCTGAAACGAATAGGACTATGTAAAGTTTGCATATATAATCTGATAACTTCGCATGCAGTATAGTATCAGCCCCGGAACGTAAACAATGTCCCCGGCTTGCCTATACCGTACATCATGGCACGAGAGCCGTGTCAGTTAAGATAATAGAAGCCTTACACTTGCTTGTGCATGATAGGGAAAGGTAGTGACCCAGAACTGATCGTCAAATGCTATTGCCAATCAACTCATTGAAATGTGACAGATACGTTTCCCAAAAAGTCGATTGTCATGCCTGGTTGTTTGTAAGAATTTTCCGTCCGAGCTGTGTTTCCGACGGCGCAAAAAGGAACGTGTTCGATGCATCGAAGGAAGAACGAATGGCACACAGAGCTAGACAGGGACGGATGCTGGTAGATGGAGGGATGCATGCATGTACTGCAGGACTGTTTGCGCTGTATTCATCCAACAGTAACGTTAACATTACGAATCGTGCTAAATAGCTCATGCCAGACTTCAAGCCCTAAATTTGGGACTTGTGAGAATTAATTTCTCACTTTAGGTCAGGCACCAAACTCGACAATATTTGACATTCTCCTCTGCTTCCGTCACTACGGGAAGTTTAATTTGCAATTTTGACCGCGTCGACTTTTATTACTGGATGGACGGTATATGTCTAAAGGCTGCGATGCTTCAGTAGTGATCGAGCTTTGTTTTAGAGTTTCTCCCATCTAAAGCCAAACTTTCGCGCGTGTTTTGGTCAATTTTGCATTGGAACAAGATTGGTCAGTCATTGGTGGCTTCCGACTCGATCAGGAAGCTATAAGCTAAGAAGTGAAACTTGAGTTTAAGTCCCGAGATAGAAATTATGAGCACGAGGTACTGGAAATCAGAGGTCAGCTTTGAAGCCTACACCAAACTGCATCTGAGCTTTATAGTTATCTTTCTAAGAGAGAACTTTGCCGAGTTGAAGCAAGCAATTAAAGCCATCTGAAGTGTAACAGTCACCGCTGCTTTGATGATTGGACTGGGAAGAGAGCTGACTGAGGCCAGCAAAGCTCTAATTTTGTAGACTTGTCTTATATTGCCTTCTGCGGTTAGTTGTTACCGACGTGGCTGCTGCCATGATTCTGGTCTGCACTGAGACCCTCCACTACCGTTGGCTTCTAAACTTGAGGACGCTCTATAGCAACACGTTTCAAATGTTTCTGTAGAAGCGATGTTCTCGTGTGTAATAACCGAAATCAATTTGTAAGCACGTATTGACGTAGCGACGTGTTAGGAGAACATTACCAAACCGGCCAAAACTGTGAGTTAGGTTAAAACTTCAGTTCTAAAAGGGGTTTTCTTATCCTTTATTTAACATACAGCTGAATTAACGAAGTGTGACTATCAATAATAATAATGCAGTAAGAAAAAACACTTCATTTTGCTTCTAATGAGCTCTAGTTCAATTTTGTAGTTAAAAATCCGTAAACCTAATTTGCATAGCAAATGTTACTAGAATTAAAACACTGTGAATAACTAATCAACCTTAAAAAAAAAGACAAAACAGCCTTTCAATGAGAAATTTTATTGTGTCATAAATAACAAGAGTAGTTTCTGCTACCTTCAAACACATCAAGGTCCTTTTTGCGATCTTAAAACCGTCTGAAGCGGGGGTTAATAGGGAGTTTAAGCAAATCACTACGGCTGGTGCTACCAAGGCTGCAGTGACTGAAAAGGTCTTGGAGAGTACGTCTCGGTGGTCTGCCAAATTTTAAGTTTAGCAAAGCGAAATACAAAGATGAAAGAAATATCGGCTAAGGAGTTTAAAATCCCTTTTATTTGGTTTCTCACAGCCACATGGCTTCGCTCAAAGGACGATAGCCGTTATTCGCCTCGCTAGGACGAACAGATTATTTCTGAGCGAAAGCGAATGCTTTGCACTTTGTACAATAACAACAATTTGATAGATCAAATATATAATTTCAGAGACAAATGTCCCAATATTAATACTCAAAGAAGCAAAATGGCATCGTATAGATATCCAGATATAAAACATCTTCACTAAACCCTCAAAGCAAACTTAACCAAAGAAAAACAACCTCGTGCCCAACACGAATATTTCACTTGACTCACTTCGCCATTCCAACACCTTTGCCAAAAGTTATCGTGAATTTATGATACGGATTTACAAGCTGATGAGAGGCCACCTTGACACAATCTTTGACTCAAATTGACTTTAAAGGATAAAGTATCTAATGGAATTCTTAAATGCCGACTGAGATGTCCGTTGAAAAGGGCCAGAGAAGCGAAATAACCCCGACGTAGTAGCCACTACGGCAAAACATTCCGACCCACCTAGTCAGATTTCACG